>NW_015414154.1:0-1748 GCF_001527695.2 Protobothrops mucrosquamatus | reverse complement strand
AATAAATAAATAAATAAATAAATAAATAAATAAATAAATAAATAAATAAATTTGGGGGGAAGGAAACATAGAATAGAATAACAGAAGGGACCTTGGAGGTCATCTAGTCCAGCCCCCTGCTCAAGCAGGAGTCCCTAGCCTAGACAAGTGGCTGCCCAGTGTCTTCTTAAAAAACCTCCAGCAATGGAGCACCCACAACTTCTGGTGGCAAGCTGTTCCACTGGTTAATTGTTCTCACTGTCTGGAAATTCCTCCTTATATTCTAGGTTGCTTCTCTCCTTGATGAGTTTCCATCCGTTGCTTCTTATCCTGCCTTCAGGCGCCTTGGAGAAGAGCTTGACTCCCTCTTCTTTGGGGCAGCCCCTGAGATACTGGAAGACGGCTATCATGTCCACCCTCATCCTTCTCTTCATCAAACTAGACATACTCAATTCCTGCACCCACAACTTCTGAAGGCAGGTTGTTCCACTGGTTAATTGTTCTAACTGTCAGGAGGTTTCTCCTTAGTTCCAGGTTGCTTCTCTCCTTGATCAGTTTCCATCCATTGCTTCTTGTCCTGCTTTCAGGTGCTTTGGAGAAGAGCTTGACTCCCTCTTCTTTGGGGCAGCCCCTGAGATACTGGAAGACTGCTATCATGTCCCCCCTCGTCCTTCTCTTCGTTAAACTAGACAGACCCAATTCCAGCAACCGTTCCTTCTATGTTTTAGCCTCCAGTCCCCTGATCATCTTTTTTGCTCTTCTCTGCACTCTTTCTAGAGTCTCAACATCATTTTTTGTATTGCAATGACTAGAAGTGATTGCAGTATTTGCAAGTGTGGCCTCGCAAGTGCAATATAAAGCGATACTAATGCTCCCCGTGATTTGTATTTCTCTGTAATGTTCTCTCTTTACCCTGAAATTCTCTTGTTCCTTTTTCCAGCTGGATTGTCAGAAACGTTTGGTAAGAAAATATTTTTGAGTCATACTTACATCTGGAATCAGAGCTAAGACAGCGGCTCGTAGTTCATCAGCTCCAGAAAACTGAGGAGGGAAGGAAGGAAGGAAGGAAGGAAGGAAGGAAGGAAGGAAGGAAGGAAGGAAGGAAGGAAGGAAGGAAGGAAGGAAGGAAGGTGGAGAGAGGGAGAGAAGGAGGAAAGAAGGGAAGGAGGGAGAGAGAGGAAGTAATGAAGGAGGACAGAGGGAGGGAAAGAAGGAAAGAAGGGAAGGAGAGAGAAAGCAAGGAAGGAAGGAGGACAGAGGGAGGGAAAGAGAAAAGAAGGAAGGAAGCAAGGAGGAAAGAAGGAAGAAAGGAAGGAAGGAAGGAAGGAAGGAAGGAAGGAAGGAAGGAAGGAAGGAGGGAGGGAGGGGAAGAAGGAGAGAAGGAAAGGGTTAATAATTTGAATACCTGCATCCCCTCCATGTCTAGTGTAGATTTATTAAGCATAGTATCCTTGACTCTCAAGTTCTGTTGAGCGCTAATCCTACCGCTTCAGTAATTATCTATCCACACCCAGATGCAACCTTTTGTGAAAAGCTACCTTTGTTCCAAATTTATTTTACAATTTTAAAATGAATAAACGAAATTTCATGTTTAAATTTGAAGGATCTTTAAAAAGAATGCATTGCCATGGAAAAGATATACTGTAAATCAGGCGCCAGGTTGGAACCACAACTTGGACAGGGTCCAAACTAGGAAACTCCAGATGTTGCCCTCCTCCTCCTCCTCCTCCTCCTCCCTCTCCTCCTCCTCTTCTTCTTCCTCCTCCTCC
>NW_015414153.1:0-1748 GCF_001527695.2 Protobothrops mucrosquamatus | reverse complement strand
GGATTATCTACAAAAACAAATTCATATCAAAGAAAGTTATTTCAGATTCCAACTCCTGCAATGCATCTTCTACACAGAGAGGAATATGGACAGTTGCTTTGTGAAATTTTATTTTTAACTTTAAAAAAATCTTAAAGGGATCAGGTCTTTATTTAGTAAGAAACGTCAAATTGCTCTAGATCTCTTGTGGGCAATTTACCTGTTTGGTCTAAGTATCTAATGCTTGGGAAATAATGCCTAAATATCTAAAGAATCAAACTTTTTCTATCTTTATCCCTCTATCACCCATATAAATTGATGTAACTAAGAGCTTTTGGGCAAAAATCGCAACTGTCTCATTATAATTTCTATTTAATTTGAGCTTTTTCCAATATAATATGAGAATATTAACTTTCTTTTTTTTTTTTTTTTTAAAGAATTTTTTATTGTTTTCAACATAAAAAAAAAACACATCACAAGTACATCAACTTTCTTGATCATTCCAGTCTTATTGATAAATAACATTGCAGGTGCATTCAGTAAGATAAGAATTGATTTATCTGCTACATATGGGCTGAGTATAGGTAATCAGCACATCCACTGTTCCATTTGTCAGGAAATCCTTGTAAATGACAATAGTACCACTCAGGATTAAATGCTAGCTTTGTAAGAAAAGGGATGGTAATGCAATTACCTGGGTGAAAAATATGTGCTTGTGATTGTGAACAATCTCCCTGGAATTCTCTGATAATAACTAATGGCTAAGTAATGGCTAAGAGCACAATCTTAGTTTAGAGACAAAACCTGTAAGGAATTTTCCTGGATAACGTTTTCAATTAGCATCCTGTTGGGAGATTTCTCTGTTAGTAACTTAAGTCAAAAACTCTATGTGTAATGAATGTTTTCCAGTAAACATTTTAAAAAGATATGTGCACAACACACCCACATGTTCAGAAGCAGACAGATACACATCAAGAATATAACATCCTTCTCAGTTTCTCTTCCACAGCTGTACTCTTAAGTAGGTAAGCATGTACAGGTATATATTTTGGACAGTGGAATGTATTTTGGCGTACTAATGATCCCTATTGTCAATTTTTCATTAAATATTCTTTCTATTCTCCAAATGGATTTTTTCCCCATGACATGGGAAAACTATTTTATGTACTGAAGCAAGGTTTCTGGTAAAAGATGTATCCTTTGGCATATAACCTGACAAATTTATTTACTGTATATGTTGAACATAAGCAGTGCCAGAGTATGTTGTTGTTTTACCCTTGTGAAAGGAAAAATATCTTAATAATTCTTTCTGTATAAATCAATCATATTTCTTTGACAGTCAATTAAAATAAAGGCAATGTCTGCTGAGAAATACTTAGTAAAAGGAAAAACTGTGACCTTTGCAGTAGATGGTGAAAGATTGTGATTGGCACACATTTTCCACAGGAACAGAGTGCGGAAACAGATAGTGTAGGAATTGGGGAACTGAGCCTTGTTCACGGGTACAATGACACGAGTAGAAATGGTAGTGAGGAAAGTAGTGGTTAGAGCAAGGACAAGGAAGAACAGGAAACTGGCTAGTTACTGAACTAGAACAATGGAATAAGAATAAGGTTAAGAGGGAAGATGGGATGTAGGTAGGTGGAAAGGAGGAAGGAGGAGAGGTTGTGGGTTTAGAGGGAGGAAGGATAGGAAAGTGGATGAGGGTGGAGGCAAGGTGGGGACTGCCGAGCGTTTCCGAAACTGTATTGATTTGGATTATCTTTTTT
>NW_015414152.1:0-1748 GCF_001527695.2 Protobothrops mucrosquamatus | reverse complement strand
GATACGCATAGCATTTCACTCCCTTGTTGTAGGGTCATGGTTCACATCTTCCAATCAACTTGGAAGATGTGATTTACTTCCGGTTTCTTTCTCCCGGGCTATCCTTATGCTCCTCCCCCTTTCCTAGTTGCTGGTTTAACTATATATATACCAGACAGTTCTGCACATTGTCAAAGCAAGAATATACAGTATTTGCAGCGTTGACACTACTACTATAATTGGGTGTGATGTGTATATGGAATTGCATGGCTCATTTCTTCTTTCTTTGTTTATTCATTATTTGTGAGTGTACCTGTGTTCTGCCCAAACCTCTAATAAGAAAGAATAGCTAAGAAAGGAAGGGGAAATGAGCCCAGGAATTAGCCAAGCAATGAGTAATAACTCATATGGAAAACCGACTTTGACTTGTTTCTGATCTGACTATGTGAAAGCAAGCAATTATTTAAACAGCCCATTTGTTTTAACTGGAGGACTTAAAGATATTAAAATCAAAGGCACTATTTAAAATATATTTTCCCCAATATATATCCAATTCATGAAGTATACCATTTAACCAGATCAAAGAAAGGGATTAGATAATTGTTGTAATTTTTCACAGACAAGAAGATTATAAGCTGAAGCTGAAATATGTTGCCATATTTGTGCATAAAAGGGTTTGTCATATACACAATTTCTGTTTAATAAAATGTACTTCAAAGCTCCAGTGCCTCTTTCACTCTAAAGTTTACATTTTGTAGATTAAAAAATAGGATTGTTGTTTTAGCCTTTCAGTGGGGTTTTTTTTCCTTAGGACTTTCTCCAAATATAATCTTTCCCCCAACTCCCCCCACATCTTATAGACTCCCTTCATTAAGCAACCAATTGTGTGATCTGTTCTGGCTGCTTACCCACAGCATGTGGTACATCTTTCGTGTTCAATGCCCCCACCATCTGGAACTCTGTCAGTAGCTGCAAGTCTAATTGACTCTTATCTTTTTACAAATCCCACATTAATCAATATACATGCTTATAATAATAAAAGACCAACTTTTATTGCTGAAAATTAGGAGAAAAAGAATCAACTACTGTAATTCATTTTCTCTTTCTACCTACCCTATCTCATAAAAGACACTTACATTTTGCGTATATACCGCAAAAAAATATGGTATCTTTTTGCTTTTGTAGGAATTTAGTAATTTTCAATGACAGTCTTCAATGTCTGGAAATGTTTCCTTATTAATCAACAGTATTTTTTTTTAAATGAGGAAAATGAGATTTCATCCTTTTTAAAAGGGGGGGCAGGAAAAGATTTTAAAAAATGGAATTCGAATATTTGAGGCTCCAAAACATAACTATTTCTTTTTTTAAAAAAAAAATAAAAATAAAAACCTTCATAAATATATAAACAAAAACACTGAAATTCTTTTTACTGTATTAACTAACTACTTTAAAATTACATATTTCTGGTTAATGAACTGAAAGCTTTGTTCTAAAATTTTTAAATAATTTATTTTTTAAAAAAGTGTTTAAAATCCAATGTACAAAGATTTAAAATAAAACTTCAGCAAAATATGTTTTATATGCTCTTTTTGTTCCTAAAATAAGCATGGATAGGCTAAGCATGTACAAGGATGCCTTTTAATGTTTAAAGCTCTATATCCACAAAGTCAAAGTTAAAAACTGAAATGGACTAAGCAATGTAGAAAGAAAAAAAAATAAAGACTCAAATAATGAAAAGTACAAATCATCATAGCACAGAGCACAGGTGT
>NW_015414151.1:0-1748 GCF_001527695.2 Protobothrops mucrosquamatus | reverse complement strand
GGTCCCTTCCAACTTATTCTGTTCTATTCTAATGTATTATATGAATATCAGGAAGCTGAACCTGAAGTGTGGATCCTTTAAAATATGGTGGTTATCTATCTTACAGGTCTGCACTTTAACCAAACCACCAATTCCTTACTGTTTTTCTCTTCTTGCTAGTGGATTTTCACAGCTCACAATCGCTGCAGAAAAATAAAAATTAGTTTATCAAACTAAGTGCCATGTAATATAGCCTTCTTCTTACAGTGAAGCTGGCTATCCTCGAAAATTAACCTTCAATCATAGCAAACAAATATTGTGAGTCATTTCCTAATTCTTTGTAACGGCCTTTGAAACAAGGATTTTGGAATTCAGTTCTAAAAGATTTGGAAGTCAATTCTACATGTCAACTGTGTTCTGAAAAGAAATTTTTTTTTTAAATCATCCTTGTCTTAATTTCATTTTCTCAGAAATAAGACACCAGGCCCCCAATCCAATAAATTAACCTTATTTATGCTCTCTGAAGGCAATGATTGTGATGTGAATCCTGAAACCCAAGAAGCTGGATGCTTAATTTTTCTTTCTCTCATAATAGCCGGGAAAGAAGAGCCAGTTTGCCATTTCCTTTTAGTCACATCCCTGCTAGTGTTCCCTTCAGACATGCAAGACAGTTTGACAGGAAAAGATTACCTTTGTTCTTCCTAACTTGAAACCCACACAAGGCAAACTCTGTCACTGACTGTCCTTTTTCTCAAGCACCACCTGTGTATATGAACTGCTTTCCCCTAGTACATGTCTTTGCAGCTGTCACTTTTAACACCTGATTAAACAGCATAAAGCATAGCAAAATGCCCATCTTTAACAATCCATTTGCTTGTGTGTGCAACTTAGTATATAAATGCTATTATATCAGTGGAAGGTTAGGTATAGGATTTTGTTTATTCCACATATTTAATGCTTTGCTCCATTATTGCCCCCTCGGTATGCATCTAGATTAGATTTCTATTCACTTCACCGCTTACTTCACCACTCTATTGCCAAGGCTGCATTTTGTTTTGGTATAGAATGTGGACAGGAAAAGCAAGAGATTGACCAATACAGTGCTCCTTGACTTACGACCACAATAGAGCCCCCAATTTATTTTGCTAAGTGAGACATTTGTTAAGTGAATTTTGCCCCATTTTACGACCTTTCTTGCCACAGTTGTTAGGTGGATCACTGTAGTTGTTAAGTTAGTGACATGGCTGTTAAGTGAATCTGGCTTCCCCAGTGACTTTGCTTGTCAGGAGGTCACAAAAGGTGATCACGTGACCCTGGGGATGCTGCAACGGTTATAAGTGTGGAAAATGGTCATAACTCACTTTTTTTTTCAGTGTTGTTGTAACTTTGAATGGTCACTGAATGAACTGTTGTAAGTCAAGGGTTGCTTGTGTTTGATCAACAGTAACTAGAAACATAGTTAGCTGTTTTCCTACTGCCAAGCAATCCAAAAGAAAGGTGTTGGCCAGCAGCAGGTAACTTCAAGAAGAAAATGAAAAATGAGTACAGTTCATTGCAAGTGAGCCACATAATAATAATAATAATAATAATAATAATAATAATAATAATAATAATAATAATAATAATAATAATAATAATAATAATAATAGTAAAGTTGGAAGGGACCTTGAAGGTCATCTAGTCCAACCCCCTGCTCAGGCAGGAAACCCTATTCCATTTCGGACAAATGGCTGTCCAGTCTCTTCTTAAAAACTTCCAGTGTTGGTGCA
>NW_015414150.1:0-1748 GCF_001527695.2 Protobothrops mucrosquamatus | reverse complement strand
TAGAATCAAGATCACATGAAGTATTAATACCACTTTACAATGCCTTGGTAAGGCCACACTTGGAATACTGCATCCAGTTTTGGTCACCGCGATGTAAAAAAGAAGTTGAGACTCTAGAAAGTGTACAGAGAAGAGCAACAAAGATGATTAGGGGACTGGAGGCTAAAGCATATAAGGAAAGGCTGCTGGAATTGGGTATTTCTAGTTTAATGAAGAGAAGGACGAGGGGGGACATGATAGCAGTGTCCCAATATCTCAGGGGCTGCCCCAAAGAAGAGGGAGTCAAGCTATTTTCCAAGGCGCTTGAAGGCAGGACAAGAAGCAACCGATAGAAACTAATCAAGGAGAGAAGCAACCTAGAACTAAGGAGAAACTTCCTGACAGTTAGAACAATTAACCAGTGGAACAACCTGCCTCCAGAAGTGGTGAATGCTCCAACACTGGAAGCTTTTAAGAAGAGACTGGACAGCCATTTGTCCGAAATGGTATAGGGTTACCTGCCTGAGCAGGGGGTTGGACCAGATGACCTCCAAGATACCTTCCAACTTTATTATTATTATTATTATTATTATTATTATTATTATTATTATTATTATTATTATTATTATTATTATTATTATTATTATTATTATTATTATTATTATTATTATGCCATAAAACAAAGGAATGAATGTGATATATGTGGCCTTGGAGGATTTAAGGTTGTCCACTAACATATGATGCTTGGTCATATCAGATCTTTCTCCCATTTTTTCCCCTCTTAATTACAAAATGCAGTCATATTATAAGCTATCAAAAGGAAGAAGGAATTACTCATTATTTTACCAGACAATGAGCAAAAATAATTCCAGCTATTTTTCCATCATATGGATGCCTTCTCTCCCATTGGGAGAAAAGTAGCCAAGGAATGGTGTTTATCAAAAAACCAACCAAACAAACAAACAAACAAACATGAAAGTTGATAAGCTATTTTTCTCTTTTCCTTAGTTTTTATATCACTCTTCACTACATTTGGTAATACCTGTAACTGCTTTTGTAAATAAAATGAAAGGGATAGTAGGAGAAACATTGTTTTTGTCATCTTCATTATTATCATCACCTTCATCATCACTGTCATAATCAACCTCGTTAATCTACAATGTTAACCATGGTTTTAACCTATAGTTAAACCCATTGCTTAAGGTATTAGTTAAACCTATAGGCTAAAGTATTAGTTATTTACAGGCTTGATAACTTTTTATACCTCTCGTCTCTTTATTTCAAATAAACAATTTTTCCATTAAGAAATCAGAATATAAAGGAGAAAGTTAACATGTTCAGCAAACAAGACAAGTGTACACCACAAATGAAAAGAAATTGTAAGTAAATAATTAAATTACCCTGCCCTATTGAGATGGTTAAAGTATGTATAGATGTTTAGGGCTGAGCTTCATAATATTTTTGTAAGTATAATTATTGAGCCAAGATACTCATGCAAGGACATTCCAAAAAAAGTTCACCAGAACTTCAAGAAATCAACCAATCTATCTTTATACCCAGTTTAAGCTGTGGAGTTAGCTTTTTCCATCACTAAAATATGTCAGACTGTGACAGCCCATTGATTCTTAATAGGCATGAGACTTTGTTTTTCCAATGTCTGGCTATTACTAGTTTGACAGCCATCTGGAGGGTAAACTAGCTGTGCAGGAAAATATGTGTAGGTTCAGCAGTTGCCCTATTTGCCTATAAAGTCAGAGAAGGAGGCTACT
>NW_015414149.1:0-1748 GCF_001527695.2 Protobothrops mucrosquamatus | reverse complement strand
GTCTGTAATTTCCTGGGTCCATTTTTTTTTCCTTTTTTGAAGATGGGAACTACATCAGCTCTTTTCCAGTCCTCCGGTAGTTCCCCAGTGCTCCAGGATCTTTGAAAAATATAGTTCAATGGTTCTGAGATCACATCTGCCAGTTCCTTGAGAACCCTGGGGTGTAATCCATCTGGTCCTGGTGATTTGAACTTGTCTAGGCTGGACAGGTGCTCACTTACCGTTTTCTTGCCTATCTTAACTTGCGCTTCTATTCTGTTTTTTATGGCACTATTTTTGGTAGGTTGGTCTGTTTTTTCCCTTTGTGTAAAGACAGATGCAAAAAACGAGTTAAATAATTCTGCTTTCTCCCTGTTGCTTGTCACCTTCTTGCCACTTTCACCCACTAATGGACCAATCATTTCCTTCACTTTTTTCTTGTTTTTTACATGTTGAAAGAAGCTTTTTTGTTATTTTTGACTTTGGTCGCAAGCCTTAGTTCATTTTGAGCCTTAGCTTTCCACACTTCATCTTTGCAGGCTCGGGCTTTTTGCTGATATTCTGACTTAGTTATGTGCCCCTCTTTCCACTTTCTATACTTGTCCTTTTTATCTTTCAATTTATCAGAGAAATGCAGCCATGCTGGTTTCTTTTGAGAGGTGTTATTTTTCCTCTTTGTTGGTATTGTGCTAGACTGGGCTTTTATTATCTCACTTTTCAAAATTTCCCAAGCTTCTTGAGTTGTTTTCCCCTTGAGGATTCTCATCCATGGAATCCTTCCCAAGCCCTCTCTAAGTTTATTGAAATTAGCTCTCTTAAAGTCCAAGACTCTAGTTTGACTGTGTTCTATTACTTGTGCTTCCATAATGTTGAATTCCAATATTGCATGATCACTTCCTCCCAATGTTCTTGTAGCTTTAACACCTTCTATCATTTCATCTCTGTTAGTGAGAATTAGATCCATCCTAGTTCCCTTCTCTACTTTTTGGGAGACAAAGTTGTCTGTTAGGTTTGCAAGGAATCTGTTTAATCTTCCACTTGGTGCAGAGTTTGTCTCCCAGTTGATGTCAGGGTATTTTAAATTCCCCCATTACTATTGTGATGTGCTTCCTACATACCCTAGTTAGCTGACTAGCAAAAAGTTCATCTATTTCCTCTGTTTGGTTGGGTGGCCTGTAGTATACACCTATGGCAATGTCATGTCCCCCTTTTATATTGACCCAAATGCATTCAAGACAGTTTTCATCATTGTTGTGCTCTATTTCTGTAGAGATGTAATTATTTCTTACATATAGAGCAACTATATGTTGAGAAGGTTGTACAGGTAAGCAACCATTCAAAGTTACAACAGACATCCTCTGGTTCTGAAGTTCTAATGACTGCCCATATCTGTGTGGTAACACGATCGCATTGGGGCACTTGGCAACTCACATTTATGGCCATTTACAGAGTCTCAGTGTCATGTGACCATGATTTTTGTGATTTTTGCTGATTCCTGCAATTTAGTTCTGGTTTCTAACAAAAAAAAATGCCCCTTGAGGGAAACAGGTTTATGTAATGACTGCAGTGTTCACTTAATGTTAAACTTGCAGCACTACCTAGACGGGAGCAAGGTGCCTTTCAAAGTATGGACTGATCACAAAAACTTAGAAGCACTGAAAACTCCTCGCAAGCTGTCCCCGAAGCAAGTATGGTGGGCACAGTATTTTAACCAATTTAACTTCACCCTGAAATACATACCAGGAGGGAAAAACCTTTTAGCTGACGCT
>NW_015414148.1:0-1748 GCF_001527695.2 Protobothrops mucrosquamatus | reverse complement strand
CCAGAAGCGGTGAATGCTCCAACACTGGAAGTTTTTAAGAAGAGACTGGACAGCCGTTTGTCTGAAATGGTGTAGGGTTCCTGCCTGAGCAGGGGGTTGGACTCGATGACCTCCAAGGTCCCTTCCAACTTTATTATTATTATTATTATTATTATTATTATTATTATTATTATTATTATTATTATTATTATTATTATTAACTATCGGTTTTGAATCTTGTTACAAATGCAAGACACTGAGGTCTTAGAGTTCATTTTTCCCTTTGGATTGTAGGTTGACTTATCATATTTTTAATGCTTCTATATAGCACTATAGTACTTATTATTTTGGTTTGTACCCTGCTTTTCTGCCAGTAGGACACCAAGGCATCTTATAATCTAGAATGAAATAATAAGGAAACAAAAACAATTAAAATTCCTGTGGGGGAAAAAATGGTCCAAACACTTAGATGAATAAGAGCATCTTAACCCTTTAAATGCAGACTCTGAATAATTGTATTGCACAAGCAACACATTATTGTTAAGTAACAGCAGAGAACAGGATAGATTATAATGTCTCCCTGAAATTTGGTTTTCTTTTCTTTTTCCAGTTCTAGAGTTTTAGCATCTAGGAGCTTTGAAAATGTACATGTCTTGAGGTTGGAAGACATGTAACTTTGTTCGAAAGATTATGGCTTTGAAAACCCAAACAGAAAATGAAAAAAAGATACTGGCTTTGGGTATATATTTCTTTGTTACCTTCTGGAGGGGAGACTCCGTGGTATCCGAAGCAAACATCCATATTCAGTCACAGTTTTGGTCCATATAGTATTAACCTTGTGAACTCTTTAAAGTTTCCTCCTTCCATTATGTATTCAAGATGAACAGTGATTAATATTTATATGTTACTTATATGTAAGGGTGTAGGTCTATACCAGTGATGGCGAACCTTTTAGAGACCCAAACTGCAACCCAAAACCACTTATTTATTGCAAAGTGCCAGGGCTGCATCAGCATTGTGCCCTAGGGGGGTGGGGGGCGTGGCCCACTGGGAGGGCATGGCTGCAGTGGTCATGGCAGACTGGGTGAGCGTGGCCGGGGCCAGTCCCTTGCCATCTCCGGGGCATTCCCGGGGGGCTAAGACCGCTTACTCACTCATTTCCTGCCCTGTCACTTCCAAACGCCACGTGCTCGCTACTCTGGTGAACTTTGCTGGGGCAACGGTGCGCGTGCCCACAGAGAGGGCTCTGAGTGCCGCCTCTGGCATGCGTGCCATAGGTTCGCCATCACTGGTCTATACATATGTTGTATATAGTATGTTTTAATGTGTGTTATGTATGTGTACACTTCGAGAGCTAAACTAAATTTCATTTTTAATGTGTGCCATTGTGCCCACAGTAAAAATGTCAATAAAGGTTATCTATCTATCTATCTATCTATCTATCTATCTGTCTGTCTGTCTGTCTGTCTGTCTGTCTGTCTGTCTGCCTGTCTGCCTGCCTGCCTGCCTGCCTGCCTGCCTGCCTGCCTGCCTGCCTGCCTGCCTGCCTGCCTGCCTGCCTGCCTGCCTGCCTACCTACCTACCTACCTACCTACCTACTGTAGCTATCTATTGAATGTAGGTCCCTCAAATCAGTAAATAACCATTGCAAAGCTCCTTTGTCTATAGTTACAGAAAGAGGTTCCAAAGCTGGACTCATGACTTTAAGGCAGAGATGAACCACAGCATCTCTCGTTTTAGAAATTAAACACTGTGGGAGAGGTTTTGGG
>NW_015414147.1:0-1748 GCF_001527695.2 Protobothrops mucrosquamatus | reverse complement strand
CCGCGGCGTTCACACGTGCGTCTCCGCAAAAGGGGCAGTTTAAACGAAGTCGGCGGAGCCTCGCGCGACCACCCTTCTCTTTCTACTTCTTTCTGAACGTCGGTGACAGAAGGGGCTGTTTTTTCCCGAGCTGTCAAGTTTGTATGTACATTGTTTCTGTTACAAGTAGGGACCGATTCATTTCCATTTCAAATGAGGCGGTGCAAAAGACACAGAACAAACCACCCAGCTGGGAAATTTTGGCCCTTTTTCGCCGGGCTTCTTTGGTTCGTTAGAAGAACTGGATTTGCGAAATTCTGCCGAGGTGGGCAGGGGCAGAACCCTTATGTAAATTAAAAACAAAAAACAAAAACACAAGATTGTGGGGTGTTTTTTTTTTTCTTTCTTTCACCTTGGCGCGAGATGGGCAAATTCTGCGAAATGGGCAAAGGCGAACCTCACACCGAAATGTCCTTCTGTCAGGTGTCCGTGTGCCTTAAACACAAAGAGATGAATACACGAGTACACGAGTGCGTACACACACACAAAAACTGAAGCCAGTGGGACTGAACCGAAACGGGCAAAGGCGAAACTTGGGTCTCACCAATAGCTGCATCGCGTAGACAGAATTATCACCCCTGACAGCGGCGAAACAGGCGAAACCCACCACACCCTTTCCCCGTTTTTTTGTGTAGTTGTGGTAGCACCCAGCAGCTGGATGTCTCAAGGTCCGCGCGGGCGCGTTGACCCAACACAACGTCTACATTTTGCCAGGTTTTGCCAATGAGGCGAAAGCGGGCCAACCCATAAACTCTTCGAACAGAGGTGGCTAGCGCGCGCCCAGTTAGCCATTCACACGTGAGGGCAGACACGCAAGCGGTTTCTACGCGCTTCCCCGCCTCTCTCCCCTACCCGCAACCCGTTGTCTTTCCACCGGGAACCAGTGTGACCCAAAGACAAAACCCAGCCCGCTTTTCGGGCAGGGGTTGAAAAATGACGACAATAACCCGAGTTCTGGGTGTTATTATTTTGCTCTGAATATTTAAAGACATCCTTCGGCAGAGATGGATGGGGGGTGGGTGGCTGGGACGGGGCTGTTCGCCGCCACCTTCCCCTCCTTGTGGTCCCTCTTGCTCGGAAACTTTGCGCGGGTTTTGTTCCAAATGACAACCGGGCGGGGGGTTAACCGACCCTCTTCCTAAACTCTTTTAATTGGGACCTTGTCCGCGATCCACTTTAACGCGGCCGCCTCCCCCTCTAGAGGCGTCTCCTGCGCCTTTAGCTCGCTTTCCAAGCGCTTGTCACCCTCGGAGCTGGGGGTGGGAGCGGGACAGGCTTTGGCTCCCCCCGCCCGCGCCTGGGGGGGCTTTCACCCCACTTGGTTCTCCTCCCACCAGCCCCTTCTGCGTGTCCCCCCCCCAAAGGTGCGCACTTTGAAACCTTCCGCAGGATCGCCGCGCTTAAGGGTCGCTACTAAAGGAACCGAAAACGGCCCGACCTCTGGGTTCCGCACAACGTCGGTCGGGTGGAAGTGGTAAAAATTGAGCGGCGCCTGGCTCATGGATTTGGAGAGGAAGGAAGGAAGGAAGGAAGGAAGGAAGGAAGGAAGGAAGGAAGGAAGGAAGGAAGGAAGGAAGAAGCAAAGGAGGGAGGGAGGGAGATAGGAAGGAAAGAAAGAAAGAAGGAGCAAAGGAGGGAGGAAGGAAGGAAGGAAGGAAGGAAGGAGCAAAGGAGGGAGGGAGATAGGAAGGAAGGAGGGAGGGAGGGAG
>NW_015414146.1:0-1748 GCF_001527695.2 Protobothrops mucrosquamatus | reverse complement strand
TCTCTCTCTCTCTCTCTCTCTCTCTCTCTCTCTCTCTCAAAATAGTATTTTAAACCAATGTCTCTGCTGTGTTTTGTCTGCAGCCAGAGGGCACGGCCCAGGGGCTTTCATGGATGCCTCTTGAAGCTTGTCTATTTTAAGGGAGCCCTAAATCACCCCAAAAGGGATGTCTGTTCCAATTCTGCAACTTTCCAGAGGATACCAATTGCTGCTTTGGTGCCAAGCTCCACCGTAAGAGAGAACACACATTCTTGTGGTTTCCGAACTTAAAAATCCTGTCAGAAAGCTATTTCTAGGGTTCGGTTTACTCTGGAGCCAGGCACCACACAGAGAGTTGTTTTCCACACACCCCACCCCCTCCTGGTTGTGAGCCGTTGTGAGTAAAGTGGAAAAGGTGTCGATGAGGGAAAAAAAGATCCCTGCGATCTGATCGGGCAGATGGCTGTTGACGTGGTCATTTGTTCAGGGTCTACTGCTCCAACAAAAAATAAATGCGAAGGTTATTTCCGGTTGCTTTGTTTTTAATCACACCGATGTATCTGACTGGCATGTGACTCTTGAATCAAGGGAGGGTTTTTAAATAATGTGGCTGTATTTTCCCCGCATAATGTGTCTGGGAGATTCTAGATCAGGGGTCCTCAAACTTGGCCACTTTAAGACTTGTGGACTTCAACTCCCAGAATTCCCCAGCCAGCATGGCTGGCTGGGGAATTCTGGGAGTTGAAGTCCACAAGTCTTAAAGTGGCCAAGTTTGAGGACCCCTGTTCTAGATCAAAGTATCAAAACTGCCGTCATATGCTTGAGCTTCACCTCCATGAGTTGACAGTCTGCCATGAACTATGGAGGGAGAGAGCAGGACAGGAGGAAGGAAGGCCAACAACTCATCGTACCTTCTAGAGGTAACCATCTCAAGGTCAAAGCCCTGGGAAAGGACTGTAACAGCTCATCAACCAGCCCCTCCGTCAAGAGACCATTTCCCAAATAATTCATTCAAATATAGTTGGTCAATGAGGGACCAGCAGAGGGAAAGACCTGGATGGGGAAAGTTAACCGGGAAACTTTGGCACGCGAATGTCAAATGTCCTGTATTCCACTTGGCTTTTGGTGATTAGCTTTTAACCCGAATGGAGTCGAGGGTCTTTCAGAATAGAATAGAATAGAATAGAGTAGAGTAGAGTAGAGTAGAGTAAAGTAGAGTAGAGTAGAGTAGAGTAGAACAGAACAGAACAGAACAGAACAGAACAGAACAGAATAGAATAGAATAGAATAGAATATGGAGTGGAATAGAACATAGAATAGAGTAGAGTAGAGTAGAATAGAAAAGAACAGAACAGAACAGAACAGAACAGAACAGAACAGAACAGAACAGAATAGAATAGAATAGAATAGAATAGAATATGGAGTGGAATAGAACATAGAGTAGAGTAGAGTAGAGTAGAACAGAACAGAATAGAATAGAATAGAATAGAATAGAATAGAATAGAATAGAATAGAATAGAATAGAATAGAATATGAGTGGAATAGAACATAGAGTAGAGTAGAGTAGAGTAGAGTAGAATAGAACAGAACAGAATAGAATAGAATAGAATATGGAGTGGAATAGAACATAGAATAGAGTAGAGTAGAGTAGAGTAGAGTAGAGTAGAGTAGAGTAGAGTAGAGTAGAGTAGAGTAGAATATGGAGTGGAATAGAACATAGAATAGAATAGAGTAGAGTAGAGTAGAATAGAGTAGAGTAGAATAGAATA
>NW_015414145.1:0-1748 GCF_001527695.2 Protobothrops mucrosquamatus | reverse complement strand
AAAAGGTGGCGGAACTCAAACCTGGCCACGCCCTCATCAAACCCTAGGACCGCCCCTTTAGAGAACAGGAATGCAAGTAAAATTTGGGAGGGGCTATTTCCGGTGTGGGAGGGGCTATTTCCGGTGCGGCCGGCCCGGAAAAAGGTGCCGGAACGCGGTTCCGCCGCGTTCCGGCTGAAAAAAAGCCCTGGTAATAAGACAAAAATATTGTCAAAAAATATGTCTATGGATGATAAGGAGGCATTAGTTATGCATACAGGTTATGAAATGGTGAAAAAGGTAAAATACTTGGGAGTTTATATAACAGCCTCTAATGCTAAATTGTACAAGAACAATTATGAGTCTTTATGGTTAAAGGTTAAAAAAGACTTAGATGATTGGAAAAAATTGCAATTGTCATTGTTGGGGAGAATTTCAGCGGTAAAAATGAATGTTCTTCCAAAATTTCTTTTTTTGTTTCAAATGATTCCTGTTTTAAAAAAAATGCTAATTTGGAGGATTGGCAGAGGGGCATTAATAAATTTATTTGGGCAGGCAAAAAGCCAAGAGTTAAGTTTAAGATTATACAAGATGTAAGGGAACGAGGAGGACTTAAAGTCCCTAATTTTAAATTGTATTATGATGCTGTGGTATTGACATGGATTAGTGATTGGTTAAATTTAACAAATAAGAATATACTTTCTCTTGAAGGATGGGATTTGTTATTTGGCTGGCAGGCATATTTAATATATGATAAAAAGGTGGATTCAAATTTCAAGGCTCATGTTTTAAGGAGTGCTTTATTACGAGTCTGGAAGAAATATTATTATAAATTAAATTATAAAATTCCCATATGGGCAGTTCCAGCACAGGTAATAGAAGGGATATCTAGGGGAGTTAATTTGGATAAAGTTTCTTATAAGGAATTACTTTGTCCGTTTGGACAAAGTTGGCAACTCAAATCATTAGCAGATTTGAAACAAGAAAATATTGTGTATTCATGGTTTTATTACAATCAATTGTTAATGAGGTGGCGTATGGATCAAAAAGTTGGTATTACTATGCAGGATGAAAATTTGATGAAACAGATTAAAGATTAATCTCAAGCACATATTAAAAGAATTTATAGTGTATTGGTGGAATTGGATTCAGAAACAGAATTGGTTAAGGATTGTATGATAAAATGGGCACAAAATATACAAGAACCGATTTTATTGGAGACATGGGAGAAAATCTGGATTAGAAATGTAAAATTTACTCAAGCTCAAAACTTAAGGGAAAATTTTTATAAAATGTTTTATAGGTGGCATCTGGATCCACAGAAATTGTCTTGTATGTATTCTAATTTACAACCCAAGTGCTGGAGATGTGGAAATTTAGATGCAACGTATTTTCATATGTGGTGGACATGTAAGGAGGTTAAAGTATTTTGGATTAAGATTTGGTGGAATATTCAAAATATTTTTAAGAAAAAGATAAAGTTTAAACCACAGATATTTTTGTTGAGTATTTTGGAAGATTTGGATGCAAAAGAAATGGAGTTGATGTTAAATCTTATAACTTCTGCAAGATTATTAATTGCTCAATATTGGAAAATGAAAGGTTTACCTACTATAGAAGATTGGGTAGTTAAAGTCTCAAACTTAGCTGAAATGGCCAAGATTTCCGCTTATGTGAAGGATTACTCACAAGAAAGATATATATTGGTTTGGAGAAGATGGATTGATTATATTGAGTTGAAATATGGAACAAAAAAATATCATCTGGTT
>NW_015414143.1:0-1748 GCF_001527695.2 Protobothrops mucrosquamatus | reverse complement strand
ATCGAGCAGCAGATAAACAGTAAAGCATCAAATTTGTTTCTTTTGCATCTAAATGTTGTACAATACCTAAAAGAAACAACTGTGGAAGGAAAATAATCCTTTTTTTAAAAATCTGCTGTAGGTTCCACCATAATTGTACCCAAAAGGCCTTAATAACCTTACAAGTCCACCACATATGAAAAAAAGTTGCATCTGGATGGCCACACCTCCAACACTTGGATTCATAATTCACATAGATACGAGACATAGTTGAAGGATCCAAGTGCCATCTATAACTGGTCATTTGTATTTTATTCCATGTATTGATATTGACCAAATGGAGTAATATTTTTAAAAAAATATTCAGCGATATTAGTCCTAGACTAGATGTAGGTTGAGCCTCACATCTCTAACAGGGTTGTGCAAAGCTTTTAAAGGGAGTGTTTTATGTTGATCATATTTCAAAGCTCCATAGAAGTGGCTTTGAAAAACAGGAGGTCATTCTGCTTCTGAAGGACAAACTCACTTAGTTCTCAACTCTACCTCCTTTCCAGGGATAGTCTGGGACTGTAGAAACTGAAAAGGCTGGAGGTGAGCATTGATCATCATGCAATTTCTGATATTAACTTATTGACAATCCAAATCTAATAAGGAAAAGGTTTTCCACAGATTTTTACAGACATTTTCTCCCAAAGTTCAAGAAATAGATGCCAACCTCTATTTCTGAAGCTAGTTCTCCTTCCCCCACTTCACATTTTACAATATTCCTAATCCCACTGCCTTTTGTCTGTCTGATTTTAAAATAAACATGTTTTCCACAGTGATATAATACATGTATTGTGGTCTCAGTCAACCCAAAGCACCAAAGGCTTTTTTGCCAATGCATTCTGAAAAATTAACAGGGTTTTATACTACAGGTTCTCCTCAACTTATGTCCAGAATTGAGCCCAACATTTCTGTTGCTAAGTGAGACATTTGTTATCATGCACTCCTTAGGATGGATTTCCGGACCGCTTCCCCCCGCCGCAAGGAGACGGAACCGCGTAGATGGTTCCGTCCCAGGCGCCTGATGGACCCGGAGAGGTTCCTGACGGAGCTTGGGCCATATCCGGAGGATCTAGTCCACGACTCGGCTGAAAATCTGGCGGCGGCCTGGGATGTGGCCGCAGCCGCGACACTGGACCGAGTCGTGCCGTTGCGGCCTCTGACCCGACGCAGATCTCAACTAGCTCCCTGGTTTACCGAGGAGCTGAGAGAGATGAAGCGCTGGAAAAGACGCCTAGAGAGCAGTTGGAGGGCTACCCGAACCGAATCCGACCGAGCACAGGCAAGGATGCATGTTAGATCCTACCTTGTGGCAATGAGGGTGGCGAGGTCTAATTACTACTCCACCCTCATTGCGTGATAACCGCCCGGCCACCCTCTTCAGGGTGACCCGCTCTCTCCTTCAGTTGAGGGGGGGGACCCCCTGGTGGGGAGGGCTGAGGATTTTGCTCAATATCTGTATGACAAAGTCGCTCGGATCCGAGAGGGTTTAGACTCCGACTGGTTGGCCCCGGGGGAGGAGACAGGAGCAGG
This sequence comes from Protobothrops mucrosquamatus, assembly GCF_001527695.2. Classification (NCBI taxonomy): domain Eukaryota; kingdom Metazoa; phylum Chordata; class Lepidosauria; order Squamata; family Viperidae; genus Protobothrops; species Protobothrops mucrosquamatus. The sequence continues at coordinate 191 of NW_015414143.1, read as the reverse complement.
TCTTGAGACTATTATATGGGAGGAGTTTGACTCTGTGGCTCCCGAGGATGTGGACAGGATCCTGGGGAGGCTGAATGCAACCACATGTTTACTGGATCCGTGCCCCTCCTGGCTGGTACTGGCGGCCCGGGAGGGTACACGAGCCTGGCTCCAGGGAATTATAAACGCTTCTTTACGGGAGGGTGCCTTCC
>NW_015414142.1:0-1748 GCF_001527695.2 Protobothrops mucrosquamatus | reverse complement strand
GGCTGTTCCAACTAGCGGGACTGGCCTGAGGGATTTTAAAGGGGGTTTTAATTACTTTTAAATTGGACATATTTAAATATTTCGTTTTAATCAAATTTTAATTAAGTATGTATATATGTTAGTATTTTATTCAATTGTCAGCCGCCCTGAGTCCGTAAGGAGAAGGGCGGGATATAAATGCAATTAATAAAATAAATAAGTAAATAAATAAACAGTCGTAAGTTTGAAAAATGGTCATAAGTCCCTTTTTTAAAATGCTGTTGTAACCTTGAATGGTCCCTAAATGAATGGCTGTAAGTCAAGGATTAACTGTACACTAAAAAAATGCAAGTGCCTCCTGGTCATGGGAAGACAATTCCAGAAGCCACCCTCTTTGTGTTCTCTATTCCTCTTTCCCTACTTCCTTGAAATGTATTTATTTCTTCTATTTCTATGCCACCATACTGCCAAAGTTCTTGTAGGCCATTCTTTTCCAAATTCCTCAATTTCCATAATAGCAGGTAGGTTTTACACCCAAGGACAGGACAATGATAACCTCCATTCCACAAATTCTCTGCCTTTTTCAGCCACTTCTATTCAGCTCCCTTTCCCTTTATTTCTTGAGACCTAGAATCTCATTTCAGGTATATAGTTATGTGATCACTGAAAGGAAATATCCTGGACACTCCTCCACTCACAGGACAAACCCATCTCTTTCCTTATGTTTTCTGGCACTGCTGTGCTTATCTGGAAGATAAATTACTTCCAAATAAAGGGAAGCATGTGTGCATTGTGGGCCCACTTGGCTTACTGTTAAATGTATTGCCATCTATTTATCTTATCTTTTTCTCTGACCCTTTGTAATCCAGGCTCCTTCTTATTCTTGAAGTCCTGGGCTGCTAGACCAGTGGTTCTCAACCTGTGGGTCAGGACCCCATTTGAGGTCGATCGACCATTTCATGGGGGTCGCCAAGCAAGGCTGTCCGCCATTTTTTTGTCCGCCATTTTTTTTTGTCCGCCATTTTTTCCCCTTTTCCGGTGGGTGCCTTGCCTCCCTTGGGCTGGGCTAGCTGGTGGTCGGCCTGCTCCATCTCTGCTGCTTGCCAGATACGCCTCAGCCGGCGCAGGGGGTGGAACCACGCATGCGCGGCGCTCCCGGGCAGGGAAAGTCCTCGACTTATGACCAGTTGGGTAGTCCTCGACTTACGACCGGTTTAGTCCTCGACTTACGACTGGTTTAGTCCTCGACTTACAACCGGTTTAGTCCTCGACTTACGACCAGTTGGGGTCGCGGCATTAAAAAGGTTGAGAACCACTGTGCTAGACAATCCAGGAGAATTTTGTTTTTCTCTCCACCTGCAAACTCTCTGGAATTGGCTAGCTGCTCACAGATCAACTCTCCCTTCCATCTGACCCTCATGATTCCTTTGATCCCTCATGATTCCTCTAACTGACATTCATGATTCCTTTGAAACAACAGCTGTGCTCCATTCTCAAATCAGCTACTAGAGAAACTAAAAACAAATAAGAAACTGGAACTTCTAAAATAAAGACACAAGCCCCCCCTTACAAGCAGAGAAGTCTAGTTCCCTCAACTCTATCTGCCTCAAATAAAATAATCTGTTATTTGCTTGTTCTTCACCCACCAGTTTATGCAGAAAACTAAAACACTGTTTTTTTCTGAAAAAGCGTTCAAATATCACTTTTTATGACATAATCATGGCAAAATTTCTGAAATTTCTATTCCAACGTATTTACTCTATTACAGA
>NW_015414141.1:0-1748 GCF_001527695.2 Protobothrops mucrosquamatus | reverse complement strand
GCCTAGGGGGGGGATTGTATAGGGATTTTAATAGGGATTTTATAACTTTTCTAAAAATAACAGGCTAATTTAATATATATTTTAATTGTTTTTAGATATTTATTGTATAGTTTCGTTTTTATTTGCCTGTAAGCCGCCCTGAGTCCTTCGGGAGAAGGGCGGGGTATAAATTAAAGTAATAATAATAATAATAATAATGCCTGATTTTGTGACCTTTTTTTTTTTTGCAGTGGTTGTTAGCAAATCACTCTGGTCATTAAGCAAACGAATGCGGTCATTAAGAGAATTTGGCCTCCCCAATTGAATCTGCCAGAAGCCACGTTCACTTTTTGGTGTGACCTTTTTTTGCGGACTGCGAGTTGCAGAAGAAGCCAAAGTCAGACACAAATTGCGGGTGCTGCTTAAAACGATCCCAGCGGAGAACTTCCTGGCCCGTTCTCACCTGCAACGGGATGACGATCATGAAAATCTTCTTGTCCTTATCGGAGAGGATGTGCTTAATAAAAGCCCAGCCGGTGCCAATGAGAGCAATGGTGATGAACAGCAGAGCGCCCTTTAACCTGGTTAAAAATACACACACACACACACAACAGCGACAGATTGACACACCTGGTAGTGTGAAGCGGTCCTCAAGCAAACACAGTTCAAAAGGTTTTAAGACAACCGATAACTCTCTAGCGACAATCCTCTCCTAAAGGCAGAGTGCACTGCTCATATGCAAAATAATAAATATTTTTAAGGAATCTTAGGTATTATTTTGGGAGAGAAACAGTGGCTCAACTTGAGCTTTGGAACCCCTGGTTTAAGCATTTATGAAAGAATCCTGGTTGGGCTAAAACCCCAGGGAGAAGTCCAACATCTGTTACAGAAACTTCCTGGATGACTCTGGATTAATCGCTTTCTCTCCTGGCCCAGCCTACCTTCAAGGCTTCTTGTGAAAGAACCAGGAGGAGAGAGAGCAGAAATGCCAATCTAATGGACGAAAACACAGATACAAATCTAACAACTTCACAACAGATGTCCAGAAGGCTGCCTTTCCAACTGATTACAACCTCATAAGATTTTGGCAATCTTCACGTTGGAATCTCATGTAGGAGGAAACCATTTTAAAACTGCAAGCCTTTATTGAACGGGGGAGACAGGGTTTGTCCTGCATCTAGGATATCACAGCTGCCACTAACCCCTACTAGACTGGTATAAATCTATAACCAGACACTAGAGACTTACAGGTGTGTGATATAATAGACAACAGCCCAGCCCTCAATGGGGTAGCCCTGTGTGGAGATATAGTGGTAATCGATCTGGGGAGGAAAAAAGAGTAAGATGTTAGCAAAGGTTGGTATTAAGCCACTGAACTTTCCTATTCCTATTAAGCTTTCCTAAAATAGCCTTCAATTCTAATAAGATTCTAAAAAAAGAAGAAGAAACACATTAACATGTAGATATAACTCTAATACAAATAAAGCTTTGATTTGGTGGACAATTTGGTAAAAAAGGGGGTATCCGTTAAATCCAAATGTCCACTAAATCCAAATGTATGCAGTTAAGTGTCATTTTTATGAAACTGACCAAGGAATATAAAAATATTACGTAATCATACAAATGATGTTGATGGTCCAGACTGTTTAAATAAATTTAAATCACTGCTTGGGGGAGGGTGAATTCCAAAGTAAAATGTTGTTTCTTGCACCCAAAGTCTAAGAGTCCAGGTTTTAGTGTAAAACACGTTGCTGCTAAATAAAGCAAAT
>NW_015414140.1:0-1749 GCF_001527695.2 Protobothrops mucrosquamatus | reverse complement strand
CCAATAAAGAATTCTATTCTATTCTATTTATTCTACACAAAAAATGAGAAATGTGTTGACATGGGGTACAGTTGAGGAGAAATTGGAGTCGGTTTCAATTTAACATATCCTATCCAGACACCTTTCAGAGATATCTTTAAAAAGTCCATCAATGTTCCACGTGTCCAATTCAGTTTTGTGACCGTTAGCTTGAGATTACATCTGGTTTCTTCTTCACAATTTTTAGATTGAATTATCATATTTCATTGGAGAAGATATTCAGATATTTGCTAGAAATTAAAGGCTATAGTATTCTCCTCCTGGATATTTTAATATCTTTTAATCAGGTTTGGCTTCCTGAATATTTTAGTATCAGAGTTATTAATTTGTAAGGCATGTTGCCACTACCCATCCTCAGAGATATTATATATTTATGAAAGCACACAATATTCCAAATGAAAAATTCCTTTTATATTGAAATCTTCAATGATTATGCATTGTAAGAAGGCAGACACAATTGAAAATAAACTATGGGAGGAAATAGCCAGCTCCTCACCATCACTATTATTTTAAAGCAGGGGTGTCAAACTTGCAATGTCACGTGACATGTGGCGACATATTGCAACTTTTTTCCCATTAATGCGTCCAGTCCTTGGGCTAGCAGTTTGACACCCCTGTTTTAAAGCTTCATGCTAACAGTTTCTATTTGTTCATTTGGTGTTTTTTTTTAAAAAAAGCAGAGGCTATTAAGTTCATGGCAGAGATAGCATAAAAGCCAGACCTCATAATAAAAAGAAAATCCGTGAGAACAGAGAGAATGATGCTAATAAAATTTTCATGGCAAAAAAAATGCTTTGATTTGACATATGTAGTAGCAGACACACCCATATTCAGACTATGTTTTACAATATTTAAATTTCTGCATATAAAATGATACATGGTTGCCTGTAACATCTGGTAAGTATGTTGAGTGTCTCCTATAGATGTTCGCTTATTTCTTTTATAAAGAAGAGGAAAACACAAATGTGCTATTCTTACTCTGTAGATGCTTCTTCCAGGTGTAAATCTATCTCATTTGCTGCTACAGGGCAAGCATCATAACTGACAGGTTTTGTAGTTTTACTATAATTTTGAGCCTTGCTTTCAATCACTGTGTCTTTGAAACAACAGGAAGTGTTGATGTATGTTCAGTTTTAAAACAGCAAAGGGCATCACTATGCCAGCACCTAATAAACCATGAAAAGACATGTACTGCTGTGGTTGCATTTTCCCTCTTTCTTTTTGCTTGACATCATGCATTTAATAATACTACAATTTATGATTTCAGTAGAAATCTCTACATCAGGTAGTTGTGGGGTTGGGAGAAAAATGCAAATGGAAGAAGATTGTAATTCTGTTACATATTTTAATTTTTAAGTAATAATTGATAACATTCAGAATTAATAGTACTGACGTAATTTAATTACGTTTAATTTATGTTGTTTGTAATGGCTCTCCCTGAAGTGAGCTTTGATTTCTTTCAGTGTTTTGTAATTGATTATTGAAAATGATTAGTGTATGAATTTACTTTTGTTAGCCATTTTAAGGTTGTCCATATGTGCTATGTACCATTTTGACTAGAACTACAAAAGTATATTGAAGAGCAGGGAAAGGTACAAAAAGAAAGCAGCCAAAAATTATGAGGGGACAAGAGGAGAAACCTCTACTATCTAGAACTTTTAAGCACAGCATAAAAATGGATTAGAAGAGACATGATAGGGTTTTATAACT
>NW_015414139.1:0-1749 GCF_001527695.2 Protobothrops mucrosquamatus | reverse complement strand
ACTCTGTAAACTGCTTAGAGAGGGCTGTAAAGCACCATGAAGCGGTATATAAGTCTAAGTGCTTTTGCTAGTGCAATTACTCCTTCCTTCCTTCCTTCCTTCCTTCCTTCCTTCCTTCCTTCCTTCCTTCCTTCCTTCCTTCCTTCCTTCCTTCCTTCCTTCCATGGTGCTCACTGGTTAGAATGTAATATTGCAGGCTAACTCGCTGCTCATTGCCAGGGGTTCGATCCTGACCAGTTCAAGGTTGACTCAGCCTTCCATCCTTCCGAGGTCGGTAAAATGAGGACCCAGATTGTTGGGGGGGGGGGTCAATAGGGCTGTAAAGCACTGTGAAACGGTATATAAGTCTAAGTGCTGTTGCTTTTGTAATGGATGGATGGACGGACGGACGGAGACAGACAGACAAAGCCATGGTGGCACAGTGGTTAGAATGCAGTATTGCAGGCAAACTCTGCCCACAGCCAGGAGTTCGATCCTGACCTGCTCAAGGTTCACTCAGCCTTTCCATCCTTCCGAGGTTGGTAAAATGAGGACCCAGATGGTTGGGGGCAAATAGGCTGACTGTGTAAACCACTTAGAGAGGGCTGTAAAGCACTGTGAAGCGGTATATAAGTCCAAGTGCTGTTGCTATTGCTATTCTTCCGTTCTTGGATGAGAAGCGAAACCAAGAAAGTCCAGTTGCCTTTTTGGAAAAGCACTTTTGGGATAACCATGACCTGGATGATTGAGAATCTCCATAGACCGTTTGGAACCTCCTAAGACTGAAGAAGGGGAACGATAACTCAACCTTCTTCCAACCTTCGTCTTGGAAAATTCTCAACTGTGGACCTTTGGATGGTGGAATCCTAATATTCGGAGCCCTTGCCAAAGGCCCCGGTTTGGGGACCCTCTGGATGAGAGTCAACTGCTAAAAAAAGGGCGCCTTTTGCTGTGGACGGAAGGCTCTTGAGTTGGATGGTGCTTTTGAGTCCATCAACAAGTCCATCATGTTCAGAAGTGTTTTCTTCTCCAGGTTTGCTGTGTCCTTCACCGAAGCCATGAGAGAAGCAGCTGCAACGTATTGGGTAGGTGAGTCTGTGGAGGCTGGGAGTGCACACAGTTTTTATTTTGTCTCTTTCTCTCTTGTTTTTATAAAAAAAAATTGCATTCCCTTGCCTTTGAACCTTTTCGGTTCTGAGCATGAAGTTCTTCTGCAAGGATTTTGCTCACCTAGCTTAAGTCATGGCAATCCTCCTCTTCCTCCTCCTCCTCCTCCTCCTGTAACAACACATTTGACATCCATGTGAAAAGAGAGGAATTGATCCACCAAATATCCACCTCCTCCTGCTCTTGAAGGTATCTCTTCCTCTCCTGTTTTTCTTCTTCATCAACACACCAACGAGTGGGGAACAGCCTTCCTCCATTCCTCCTCTTCCTCCTCCTCCTCCTCCTCTTAGAAGGTATCTCTTCCTCTTCTTCTTTTTCTTCTTCATCAACACATCAACTTGAGTGGGCAACAGCCTTCCTCCACTCCTCCTCCTCCTCCTCCTCCTCCTCTTCTTCTTCTTCTTCTTCTTCTTCTTCTTCTTCTTCTTCTTCTTCTTCTTCTTCTTCTTCTTCTTCTTCTTCTTCTTCTTCTTCTTCTTCTTCTTCTTCTTCTTCTTCTTCTTCTCCTCCTCCTCCTCCTCCTCCTCTCCTTCTCCTCTTCTCCACCTCTTCTTCTTCTTCTTCTTCTTCTTCTTCTTCTTCTTCTTCTTCTTCTTCTTCTTC
>NW_015414138.1:0-1749 GCF_001527695.2 Protobothrops mucrosquamatus | reverse complement strand
GACACCACACAGTGGCTACATCACGTATAACATTATGATTTTAATCCTCTCACAATTTGGTTTTAATAATTAGTTGAATTGTTTAATTGGTTCTATAATATGTGTACTTCACTGATTTTATTGTACACTTTCCAGAGTCACCTTGTGGAAGATAGGCAGCCATATACGTTTGATAAAATAAATAAATGAATAAATTTTCAGATTTCGTATTGGAAGTCTAGTAGTTTAACTAGAATGAAAAGCCAAGTGTTCATTTCCTTTCCCTCAACACACTTTTCAGGAGATGATAGGGTGGTATTTGTGCAAGATCTAATACAGTAAACTTTGAATGTTCAGAAGTCCAGGAAAATGATTTAATCATAAAAATCAAAGATCAGAATTAGAAACTGCTTGTAGTATTTTAGATTTGGTAACAGATGCATTAGACATTTTCTGTGACAAAATGTGTATTAGTAATATGTTTTCCTCCAACATTAATGCTTTCTGTTTCTCTTTGACACACTAGAAGACAAACATCAAGCTATGCACTGTTACCTGATTATAGTATTACTGGTTTCTTTTTCCCCACCAACATTAGCCTTTTTCTTAAACAGGCAAAAATAAAGAAAGGGTACATTCTTCATAATTCAGCATGTGTAGTTCCATCTGAAAGGAATCCAAGCATTCATATCTCTACCATAATTAATTAGGTTTGGCTAAATGAAGTACAGCTATATGTATTTCAGGAAAATATAAATAATGAGAGAAGAACTGTATCTCTAAAGCTGATTAACCATTCTTATTAATATAAACTGTTGTGCCTGCTTTCAATAGCAGATTGTTTTGGCAGTCTGGTCCACAACCTCTCTGCCCTCAAGTCAGTAAAGTGCTTATATTTTAGAAAATGTGCAAACAATGATTCCCCAGCCTATTAATTTGAATATTGCACTTAGCCCTCTTCATGCATTTTAATATATCTATTTCAGTATTTCTATTCTATATTTCTATTCTATATTATATGGGCATTCAAAGGTGAGATAATGTTGCATACATGATGTAAAATCTGGAATAATGCCTTATTGTTTGTAGAGTGGTATATGATACCTACAGGGAAAAAGTCTCTGTAGGAGATGTATCCATTCCAATCCCTAATTGTGGTTTTAAATGTGTTCAGTTTTGTTCCAACACTTCTTAATATTCTTTAAGTAGCTTGATGGAACATTTATACTAAAATAAAGCAATATTATTGACCATCATTCAGAGGATCACTAAAAAAAAACACCACAACAACCCTGAATCTTGATGTTGCAGCCTTTTGTGTTTCTTCTTTGGGTGGAAAACATTTCAAAAAAACTTTCTAATATTGTTATTAATTCAAACTATTATTGATATTGATCTAGCTGTCTTAGTTGACCACCATTTAAGTGTGCTGCAGCTGCCAAAAAAGTGAATGCAGTCCCAGGCTGCATCAACAGAAGGATAGCTTCAAGATGAGAAGTGATAGTACTGCTCTATTTGTACTAGTAAGATCACACTTGGAATACTGTGTCCATTTCTGGTTACCATAATACAAAAAAAAAATTGCTGTGACCCTAGAAATTATGCAGAGAAGAGTAACAAAAATGATAAGGGTCTGGAGGCTAAATCAAACAATGATCAGTTAAGGGAACTAGGTATGTCTAGCCTTACAAAGAGAATGATTAAGAGTGACATGATAGTTGTCTTGCAGTACTTAAGGGGATACCATAGAAAAGAGGGTGTTGACTTATT
>NW_015414137.1:0-1749 GCF_001527695.2 Protobothrops mucrosquamatus | reverse complement strand
ACCCCGCCCTTCTCCTCACCGGACTCAGGGCGGCTAACAGCCTTATAAAACCACAGTACAATAAATATCCATTAAAACCAAATTAAAAGAAAATATTTGAAGCGGCCAATCGTTAAAATTACCCTTAAAATACCCTTAAAAACCCCACTAAAATTCCCTAGGCCAGACCCGCTTGTTGAAAAAGCCATGTCTTTAGGGCACTACCTTCTTATCTCTGCATCTGCAGTTAGATTTACTTGTACATATTTGACTGACACAGTGGAAAGAGTCAAGATGGCTTAATAAATTATCGGTAGTCTTCAGTTAACAATGGTAATAAGGACTGGAATTACTGTCGCTATGCAATACCGTCGTATAGCGTGAGGTCACATAACAACATTGCTTAATGATTTCAATCCCAGCAGTCATGGTTAACTGATGGCCTTATTAATTGAATCTGAGCATTAGGTGAGGACCCACCAGCCCAAGCCATTCTCAGCGTGGTCCCTTCCTAGCCCGGAGCCTTAGTAAGATAAGGGACTGCCTCCTCTTGAACTCCTCCTACCTGCCCATCTCCCTCTTTGCCCTATTGACTGCCTACTTACCTACTCCTGCCAGCTACTCCCACATCCAGCTCTGCCTACCGTCATATCACATGCCACTACTGTATTAATCGGGGCCTTTCATGTTGCTATTTTTCACACTAGTAGCAGCCAAGGCTTCTCTGGCATCTCCCCAGGAGCTACATTCATGCCCAGCCCAGGACTTTCTTTCATGAAAGAAGCCTGGCACAGGAAAGAAGGCACCAGTTGCACCGCACCAAATAAGTACTCGGCTAGAAGTTAACCTTTTTCTCAGTGTGTTTCTGTCATGGTTTTACTTTAATTTTTTAACTATTTTCTAATATTTTATTGATCTGCTTTGTTAAAGTTGGGAGCAGAAGGCCAACGTCCCTTCCCTCTTAATTTTTGAATGACTGAAGGCCTCGATTGATGCTTCTTATGTATTCTACCACCTTGTGGCCAAATCAAAAAGCACATCACTGTACTTTATTGTGTTTAGATCCTATCAGTCATCAGAGCTGCTTGATCCGTCTTGGGAGGCTGGTGGTTCAGAATCTACAAGTGAGCTGATTAAGCTTGGTGACACAGCCTATTTGTTTTCTCTGAGAAATGAAGGTGAGCAGGCTCTGAAAAAAAACAGAACAGCCAAATGCAACTGATGAAATGGTTATTGTACAAGGAACAGTTTGAAAGTCTCAAGTGTGGGCTGTTGGAATCCCCCCCCCCCCCGCAAAAAAAACCCCTATATCGGGGGTAGGCAACCTTGGCTCTTTTATGACTCGTGGACTTCAACTCCCAGAATTCCTGAGCCAGCCATGCTGGCTCAGGAATTCTGGGAGTTGAAGTCCACGAGTCATAAAAGAGCCAAGGTTGCCTACCGCTGCCCTATATGCTTCATTAAGCTATAGCTTTCACACTAAGTATAGATCAGTTCACTCATCTATACAACCTATGCAGTTTTCACCCCAACTGAGGGATCATCCTCCATACACTGCAAAATAAATGGGGTTTTTTTGAGAATTTTAATAGACCGATTTTCTTTTAAGAATGTAGAGTAATATTGGAGTGGCATAGTGGCCTTGACGCTTGACTCCCACTCAGAAGGTTGAGAGTTCAATCCTAAGTAGCGTCAGATGTTTCTCTCCTAGGGCAGAAAGAAAAAATATCTGCTGTGAACTCTGCGTAGGCATCAGAAGGGGCACACAGC
>NW_015414136.1:0-1749 GCF_001527695.2 Protobothrops mucrosquamatus | reverse complement strand
CCTCCTCAGGGTGCCGTCGGCCAAACAGTGTCGGCTGGCGACCCCCAGGGGGAGGGCCTTCTCTGTGGGAGCTCCCACCCTGTGGAACGAACTCCCCCCAGAGATCCGGATTATTCCGGATCTCCCCTCCTTCCGCCGGGCCCTCAAGACATGGCTTTTCCATCAAGCGGGATTGGCCTAGGGGGGGATTTTATAGGGACTTTAAAGGGATTTTATAATATTAAACTTAATACAGGTTATTTAATATATATTTTAATTTGGCTTTTAGAGATATTTATTGTATTGTACTGTTTTTATTTACCTGTAAGCCGCCCTGAGTCCCTCGGGAGAAGGGCGGGGTATAAATGGGATTAAATAAATAAATAAATAAATAAATGGCCCTCGCCTACTTCACATATCCGGCTTGATGGGCTCTGGGGGAGGGGTTTCAGAAGGCAGCTGGGCGCTCTCCTCACAGCGCCAAGAGACTGAGTCAGGCAGTGCAAATCCAAAAAGAAACACGAGGCCGCCCAGCTCCCAGCCTGCCCGGGTTTAGCAGGCAGCGGGGCACTCTCCTCACAGCGCCAAGAGCTGAGCTGGGTGGCGTGAATCTGATGAGAAGTGCAATGCTGCCTAGCCCCCAGCCTGCCCAATTTCAGCAGGCAGCAAGGTGCAAAGTTGGCGAGCTTCGCACCTCCCGGCTCAACCTCTCGGTGCTGTGAGGAGAGCACCCCACTGCCTGCTGAAACCACGCCCATGCAGTAGGCCATACCCACTTCATCCATGCCCACCCAGTAGGCCGCACCCACCCTGGCCACACCCATCCAGCCTCCTGAGGGCAACCGCAATGCTGATGCAGCCCTCAATGAAATTGAGTTTGACACCCCTGCTTTAACACCACAAAACAAATTTGAGGATAAGAAAAAAGATTGGACAAAATGGACTGCAGAGATGTCAGGAACACCACTAAAACTGGAGAGACAAAAAATGATAAGAGAAACAGAGAGAAAAAGAAAGAAAAAGATTTTCAACAAACATGAAAGGTCAAATGCCTCTTACAAAGATATTGTACTTGACTTACCTTTCACATCTACAGTAACACTTACAAGAATATGGAAAGATTCTTTGATTCAGCAGAACATATTGATTAAGAAAGATACTGGGCAAAAGAAAAATGCTAAAGTGAAAATTAAGAAAATAGATGATGGGACTTATGAGAGAGAATATTTAAAAAAAGAAACACTTGTTTGAATATAGTTAAAGAAATAGAAAGATTTTGGATATGAATTTTATTTTAAGAGGGAGGAGCCCCTCAAGTAACATAGTACTTTCTTTTTCTTCTCTCTTATTACTTTATTTCTTTTTTTTTTTAGCAAGTTTTATTAGTTTTTTCATTTTACAAACAAGTGCTTAAGAATCAACGTGGTGGCAGGGCAATCAATTGTCCACAAACAAAGTCATACTCATAAAGTTCAGATTAAATCATTAAAAATCCCCTCTTTTTCCTCTAGTAACATATTATATTCAAGTTAATATATTTCAATACAACTAAGTCAATCATAACAATCCTCAATAACCTTTCATCTAAATAGATCCATAAATCCAAATCCTGTGTTAAGCTTTACTATTTCAGTTGCTATATTCCATATTTCTAATCTAAATGCATATTTAACACTTCGGGTGTCTCTCCATTACCTTTTTCCTTAACATATTCAGTAAACATTTATTAGTATCATTTCTTCTTTTTTCTTATTCTTCTTCCATTACAAA
>NW_015414135.1:0-1749 GCF_001527695.2 Protobothrops mucrosquamatus | reverse complement strand
TGGACAAGCTCAGAAGTGAGGGAAGGAGACAGAGTGAAAGGAAGAGGAAGCAGGAGAACTAAAGGGGAAGAGGAAAACTTGCCACCAGGTGAACACTGGGATTGCATTGTATGCTCCAGTTGTAATCCCAAAAGTGCTTTCCCAAAAGGCATCTGGACTTTCTTGGGTTTTTTTTTTCCCTTGAAAACATTTCACTTCTCATCCAGGAAGCTGAAGAAGCTTCTTGGATGAAAAGTGAAATGTTTTCAATGGGGGAAAAAAAACCCCAAGAAAGTCCAGTTGCTTTTTGAAAACACTTTTGGGACAACCATGACTTGGATGATTGAGAATCTCCATAGACATCATTCCAGTTGTAAATACCTGTTGTAAATAACTTCATTGAAAATAGTATTAGCCTAAGTAAAAGGCTCTGCTGTCTTGTTTTCTACAGTATGCAAATTGCCATCCTTGCAAAGCAAAATACACCTCCAGTTCAAGGAGGACTCCTTCACACTGGGACAGTTGAGAAGATAGAGCTTCCTCTTTCCTGATAGCTTTTCCAGTCTGGTGCCATCCAGACGTGTTGGACTACCAATCCTATTATCCACACCCATCCAGCAATTCAACTGAAATGGAAGCTATGAGATTATAGAACATTGACTAGAAAGAGGCTGTGAATTGCCCAAATTTCAGCAGGAAGGCTACAGAAATTGTCTGGCGTAACATCAGAAAAGACCACCTAGCTGTTATTTACTTAGTAAATGAAACTAGGAAAAATTTCCTCCCGTTTTACTTACCCAGGGAACGACACGGATATTCTTGATTACATTGAGGGCTTGTTTGTATCCATCTAGTTTATGCTTGTTGATGTAACGCACAGCATCATCTGCCCACTCTTTAGCTTCTCTGTCGTCGCATTCTAAATCCCCCCTCACTTGAGAGCTAAGCGTAGATCCTATAATCTGACCCAGGAGCACAAGAGCTACCAGGGAATTCATGGCTGGGTTCAGAGATAATGTAGCAGGCACTAGTCGGAAGGAAGGAAGACTCCAGAGAACCTAACTTCAGGTGCTCCTTTTTATGGAGTGTTTCTGTTCGCCGTCCCCCACCACCCGCCGCTTGCATTTGTTTATCTGGGGAGATGCAATATTTGCAGAAGGTCCTGCAAACAAGAGGAAAGGAAAAATAAATATGTGGAGACATCGAGTCAAAGTTTGATTAGATAAGGGGATAAATGCAGATTGTGCAAAAAGAGAAAACCAACTCTCCAAGTGAGTCAATCATATTAACCCCAGGATACTGCTGCAGTAAAGGGTATTTTAAGAATACAAAATTATATAGCAGCTATGCACAAAGGTAGTGTGAGTTATACATATGGAAGACTTTTTGTCAAATCTCAGCTCCATTATTGACCTAACTAATAGAGATTAAGCGCTGTCCTATTGATGTTGATTCTTCTAGGATGATCTATCTGTCCCCAGCCTGGTCCTGGAGGCCATCCAACACGGCAACCGTTACAGTTATAATCAAGTCCATCCATTTTGCTGCTGGCCATCCTCTTTATCCCTTTTATCTTTTTCAGCATTATGGATCCATTTGTTTGTTTCCTTGGCTACTCATAGTATTCTCTAGAGCAGGGATGTCCAACTTTGGCAACTTTAAGACTTGTGGACTTCAATTAAACTTCAAATCAACATTCAGAAAAAATTAGGAGGTCAACCCATTTGCACATGATGTCTAGAAACCAAGTAATGGCAAAGACATTGGGCC
>NW_015414134.1:0-1749 GCF_001527695.2 Protobothrops mucrosquamatus | reverse complement strand
AAACTTGCCAAAACATCTTGCCCAATTTTCTCATTAGTTTTTCCATAGTAATTTGTGCTGAATAGAGTCTGTTTACACTACAGTACTACCAAAATAAGTATATCAGCCATCCCAAGACAGTAGCAGTCGAATGAGCATCTGTATTTAAAAGTAGTATGCATTCCATAGCCTCTGGCAATGTGTCCAAGTAAACTATTTAATGGCCCGAATAATGAACCAAAGAAATTAATGGATTAGTTAGGTAAAGGCTGAATAGCTCCAGTTCCAGTTATAAAGCATCCAGATGTGCCTTGGGATCCAATAGAGCTTTCATGAAAATGTCAGGGATTCATAGCATGGAAAACCAAATTGGATGGTACTCATTAAAAGGAGATTTAAAATAATAGGGTACTAAAATTAAAATCATAGGGCCCACTAATCAGTTAGAACTGAAGAAGCTTCTTGAATGAAAAGCAAAACATTTTCAAAGGGGGAAAAAACAAGAAAGTCCAGTTGTCTTTTGAAAAAAGAGACGACTTTGGGACAACTCAATCTGCCTAATTGACTCCCCCCCTCAAAAAAAGGCCTGTTAGTCCCATAATATCTGCCCGGCCAGTTCCATCAAATAAACAATTCCATCTTTCAGCACACCTTCTCTATAACAACACCTGTCCTCTGAAATGAGTTCCTCTCAAGATTCAAACAGCCTCCACCCTACTGATATTTCAAAAGGCCCTAAAGGCATGACTCTTCCCCAAGCCTTTGGTGAGAATTACTGCCCCCCCCCTTTCTTTTCCTTGTTCCACTCTGGCTTTGTTTTCTTTGCCAACTTTGTTCCTTTATTTTGTGCTATGTTGTTTTCTGTTTCTTGTATGGTTATGTGTTTTAAATGTTTTTAACAATGTGTAGTTGGATGGCAAATAAATTTAGTAAATTATTATTATTATTATTATTATTATTATTATTATTATTATTATTATTGTTGTTGTTGTTGTTGTTGTTGTTGTTGTTGTTGTCTACACAAATGTGCACCTAGTTTTGTAAACTGATTGTATGAGCTTAAAGCCATCAACACTAAACACTGCTTTTCAATACAGATTTACCACAATCTTACACATTTTTGCACAGAAATAAACAACTACATTTTAGGGAAGCTAACAGCCAGACAAATATTCACAAGACTGCAGTTTTCACTGCAATCTTAGTGACAATCATTTAAATCTAAGCCAGCAGTGTGCTGTAGCTGCCAAAACAGCCAACCCAGTTCCAGGCTGCATTAAAAGAGGGGAAAATCAATGAAGTGTTAATATCATTTTATATTACCTTGGTAAGACCACACTTGGTCTTTGGTCACTACAAGGTAAAAAAGATGTTGAGACCCTAGAAAGAATACAGAATGCAGAGAAGAGCAACAAAGATGAATAAAGGGCTGGAGACTAAAACATATGAAGGAAGGAATTGGGTATGTCTAGTTTAATGAAGAGAAAGACTAGGGGTGACATGATAGCAGTGTTCCAATATCTAAGGGCCTGCCACAAAGAAGAGGGAGTCTCCAAAGCACCTGAAGACAGGATGTTGCATCCATTTGGTTCCTGACTTAAGTTTCGTTTCTCCTGAAAAGCTTACCTGCCTGCCTTAGGTTTCGTTTCCTGATTTAAGTTTCATTTCTCCTGTTAAGCTTACCTTGAATTAGTACCTCCTTGACTTAAGTTTCCTGTTCTTTGTGTATGGCAATGGAGAGCCATCCCCCTATTGTCCTTTTGTACACCC
>NW_015414133.1:0-1749 GCF_001527695.2 Protobothrops mucrosquamatus | reverse complement strand
GGGTTAGGGTTAGGGTTAGGGATTAGGGTTAGGGATTAGGGTTAGGGATTGGGATTGGGATTGGGATTGGGATTAGGGTTAGGGATTAGGGTTAGGGTTAGGGTTAGGGTTAGGGTTAGGGTTAGGGATTAAGTGATATCATGCCAGCTTCATAGCTCTCAAGAGGATGATGATGGTGATGCTGCTGATGCTGCTGATGGTGATGATGTTGCTGATGACAATGATGGTGGTGATGATGATGATGCGGTGATGATGATTTCATGGAGAAAGTCTTATCTTTATGGTTACTGAGAGTCAACAACGACTTGATGGCACTTAATCAATTATTATTATTATTAAAATCATGCCCTTCCCAGCTCTCAGAGAGTAATTTTCAAAATAAAAACACAGAAACATAACAATAAAACAATAGAACAGTAAAGTCAAGGAGCAAAAAGATAGGAGTAGAAGTAAAAACAAAAGAACAATTCCAGGCAATAACACAAATATATATACCCACTAGTCAGAAGGGACGTCGACCATCCTAGCCAAAAGTTTGGGCAGAGTCAGGTCTTCAAATCCCTTCCAAATGTCTGTAGGGTGGCAATCATGAGGACCCATTTCAGAAAGCAGATAGGTGGAGAGGGGGGGGAGGGAGATAGATTATTATTATTAACTAGCTGTACCCGGCCACATGTTGCTGTGGCTCAGTCTGGTTAATCGTAGCGTGTGTTGCTTTTACGTCCAACAGATGGCGCTGTTTTTCAAAAAAAGCATGTTTTACCTGTCACAGGTGTGACATCTATATAATAGTAGGTATATAAAAACACGTGCGTATTCAAATGCAACGTTGTGTCAAAATTTCAAAGCAATCGGTGAAGAACTTTCGGAGATTTAAGATTTTGAACAAACGAACATTTACATTTTTATTTATATAGATAATAACAACAACAACAATAATAATAATAATAGTAATAATAATAACAACAACAATAATAACAATAATAATGTTGGAAGGGATCTTGGAGGTGATCTAGTCCAAACCCCTGCTCAGGCAGGAAACCCTATACCATTTCAGACAAATGGCTGTCCAGTCTCTTCTTAAAGACTTCCAGTGTTGGAGCATTCACAGCTTCTGGAGGCAGGTTGTTCCACTGGTTACTTTTTCTGTCAGGAAATTTCTCCTTAGTTCTAGGTTGCTTCTCTCCTTGATTAGTTTCCACCTGTTGCTTCTTGCCCTGCCTTCAGATGCTTTGGAGAATAGCTTGACTCCATTTTTGTGGCAGCCCCTGAGATATTGGAACACTATTAGATAATGATAGATATAGATAGATAGATAGATAGATAGATAGATAGATAGATAGATAGATAGATAGATAGATAGATAGATAGATAGATAGATAGATAGATAGATAGATAGATAGATAGATGTGGAGAGAGAGAGACACACAGACAGACAGACAGACAGATAGTTGATGTAATAGTTGATAGATAGATAGATAGATAGATAGATAGATAGATAGATAGATAGATAGATAGATAGATAGATGTGGAGAGAGAGAGAGAGAGACAGACAGACAGACAGTCAGACAGACAGATAGATAGATAGGAGAGAGAAACAGACAGACAGACAATAGAATTGTTTGTCTTTTTATCTGTCTAGGGAAATGATCTATTTATCTATCCTAAATTTATCATGTATTTATTGACATAGGCCAACATAATCAGTACACATTGAAAATGTGGGCAGAGACAGGGGCCCGGGGGTAC
>NW_015414132.1:0-1750 GCF_001527695.2 Protobothrops mucrosquamatus | reverse complement strand
ATCAATAGGAGGAATGGATCTGTCACACAAGGACAAAATAATATTTCTTGAAATACCTTACTTTAGCAATCTTTTTGCTTTGCTATGTGGTATCCCTATTTTTAATATTCTGTTTGTTTCATCACAGGAAATGGTATCATATATATTGTCTGCACACTGGTTAAAACATCAGTTATAGCATGCGGTCATGTGGGGGGGGAGTACAGTTCTGTGGTTTTATGTATCAGAACATAGTAAAAATCATCTGGTCCTTAGCAGTTCCGAAAAGTAGGTAAATACAACCTCAGATGAACAACAACACATGACATGTTATACCATGTCATCATTTATTTTACAAAAAGAAAGCCAAAATGGAGAAGTACACCTTTATTGCTTCCATATTTATGAAGAAACTGAGTAACAGCCAAGTGTTGCTAATCAAGTGTCCTTGATCAATTTATTATCAGCAAGTGTGATTACCTCTATAAAAGCCAATGTTTTAGAGTTTGCTGGTCTCCAGCATTGCAGTGTGTGTTAATGCCAAAGAATAAAGACATCGACAATGATCTTAGAGAAGCAATTGTTGCTGCCCATCAATCTGGCAAGAGTTATAAGGCCATTCCCAAACAATGTAAAGTCCATCATTCTACAGTGAGGAAGATTACTCACAAGTGGAAAGCATTTGCGACAGTTGCCCATCTTCCCAGGCGTGGATGTCCCAGGAAATTCATCCCAAAGTCAGACGGTGCCATGCTCAGAGAAAATGCAATATATATATATATATATATATATATGCAAGAGTTATATCTTAGACTTCACAGGCCTCAGTTAGCATGTTAAATGTTAAATTTCATGGCAGTACAATTAGAAATAGACTGAACAAGTGTGGTTTGTTTGCAAGGATTGCTGAGAGAAAGCCTCTTTTCTCTAAAAAAAAAACCATGGCAGCCTGGCTTAGATTTGCAAAGTTGCATTTGAGCAACTTCTGAACACTGCCCTTTAGACAAACAAGATCAAAGTGGAGTTGTTTGACTATAATGCACGGTGCCATGTTTGGCAATAACCAAACGCAGCAAATCATCGCAAACATCTCATACCAACTGTCAAACACGGTGGCGGAGGGGTGATGATTTGGATTTGTTTTGCAGCCACAGGATCCGGGCAGTCATTGAGCCAATCATGAACTCTTCTGTATACCAAAACATTCTAGAGTCAAATGTGAGGCCACCTGTCTGACAGCTAAAGCTTGGCCGACATTGTGTCATGCAACAAGACAATGATCCCAAGCACACTAGCAAATCTACAGCAGAATAGCTGAAAAAGAAAAGAATCAAGATGTTGCAAGGGCCCAGTTAAAGTCCAGACCTCAACCCTATTGAAATGCTGTGGCGGGACCTCAAGAGAGCTGTGCATAAACAAATGCCCACAAATTTTAATGAACTGAAGCAATGTTGTAAAGAAGAGTGGGCCAAAATTCCTCCAGAAGCATGTGAGAGACTGATAAAATCATACAGAATATGATTACTTCAAGTTATGGCAGCTAAAGGTGGTTCTACAAGCTATTAAATCACAAGAGGTACTTAATTTTTCACACATGGCTTCTCTATTTTGGCTTTCTTTTTGTAAAATAAAGAACTGAGGACCAGATGATTTTTACTATGTCTTGATACGTAAAACCATAGAACTCAAAGAGGGTGTACTTTTTTTTTCACATGACTGTAACTAAACTCTATTGTATAAGCTGAATATAAATACAATCTCACTCACTCTT
>NW_015414131.1:0-1750 GCF_001527695.2 Protobothrops mucrosquamatus | reverse complement strand
GTGGAGGAGGAGGAGGAGGAGGAGGAGGAGGAGGAGGATTGTCGGGTCCTTGGTGATCTCTGAGTTTGGTTGCCTTCTTGCAGATGTTTCATGACCCAACTAGGTAACATAATCAGTAATCTTCCTCCCTTCCTTCTTCCTTTCCAACTTCCCTCCCTCCCATCTTCCCCCCTCCCTCCCTTCCTTCCCTCCTTCCCTCCTTCCTTCCTTCCTCCCTCCTTGGTGCTCTCTGAGCTTGGTGGTTTCCTTGCAGACGTTTCATGACCCAACTATGTAACATCATCAATGCTAGAAGGGAGTGGAGTTTGGCGGATGGAGGAGGAGGAGGAGGACTGTTGGGTCCTTGGTGCTCTCTGAGCTTGGTTGCCTTCTTGCAGATGTTTCATGACCAACTAGATAACTTCATCAGTAATCTTCCTCCCTCCCTTCTTCCTTTCCAACTTCCCTCCCTCCCATCTTCCCCCCTTCCTTCCTTCCTTCCTTCCTTCCTTCCTTCCTTCCTTCCTTCCTTCCTTCCTTCCTTCCTTCCACGGTGGTCTCTGAGCTGGGTGGTTTCTTTGCAGACGTTTCCTTACCCAACTAGGTAACATCATCAGTAATCTATCTTCCTTCCTTCCTTCCTTCCTTCCTTCCTTCCTTCCTTCCTTCCTTCCTTCCTTCCTTCCTTCCACGGTGCTCTCTGAGCTTGGTGGTTTCCTTGCAGACATCTCCTTACCCAACTAGGTAACACCATCAGTGCTGGAAGGCAGGGGGGGTTGCTCTCTGTTTCTATACAAATGGCTCCTTCTGCCAGTGTGGGCGGGAGTGGTCTTGTAGTGCCTTGATTGGGGTGTTGCCCCGAGATAAGCATCTCCCCGAATCGTTAGGACCCCTGAAACCGAGAGACACCTCCCACAACGGGCTTTACAGCAGCCTCATGTAGACACAAAAAGGAAACATGTTGGTGTATAAAGATGTACAGCTATGATGCCCTTCCAGAGCTTCCGTGGGGAGATCGGAGATGGGTCCAAAAAAGCCAACATGGCGGCTGAAACCACGTCGTCAACACAGAGTTGGGGCTGCCCCCAGGCCCTTTTTTTGACCTCCCCTCTCCCCACAGGTGGCCTCAATGCCGGATTTCCAGAACAATGACCTACCAGGGCACAATCTTCACCGAATTTGCAGCTTTGCTCCTCGGTGGTAGGAAGAGAACCCTTTGGGCATGGACTGACTCCACCCTGGAGTTAACCATAAAGAAGCAGGGGCTGCGCTTGTCCGGTGCCACCGATATTGTCCAGCTGCCGTGCCTCCTTCTCCCTGTGGACATGTGGGCTGCCCCCTTTTCTCAGGTTCTCCAAATGGGGAATTCCCCCCCCACACACACTTCTTTCCCCACATAGAATATATGTCAGTATGTGGGAATAGGCCATTTTTTTCGTCCTATTTATGTAGTGTGTATTGAATGAGGTGATCCTTTTGAGAGCTGTATGCAACGAAATTTCATTTTAATGTATGCTGATTAGGGTACATATAAAATGACAATGAAGTTATTATTCTATTCTATTCTATTCTATTCTATTCTATTCCTATATTCTATTCTATTCCTATATTCTATTCTATTCTATTCCATCCCATATTTTCCATTCTATTCTATTCCTATATTCTATTCTATTCCTATATTCTATTCTATTCTATTCCATCCCATATTTTCCATTCTATTCTATTCCTATATTCTATTCTATTCCTATATTCTATTCTATTCTATTCCATC
>NW_015414130.1:11190-12940 GCF_001527695.2 Protobothrops mucrosquamatus | reverse complement strand
TTCTGAGAAACTAGATCCATCATCATCTTTGGTGTGATTGTCAGAACAAAAAATATCTCCAAAAAGGAGAGGTTACAAAGGAAGAAATACATGGGGGTTTGCAAGCGTTGGTCCATGCATACCAGAGTGATGATCATGAGGTTTCCAGCTAGGGTGAAGAAAAACACAACCAGAAGCAATGAAAAAAGGAAGAATTCCATGGGCCTAGGTAGTTGGAAGCCAATTAAGATGAATTCTGTCACTTGTGTTGTGCTATTCTGAGCCCTAGTTCTCATTGCGAATTTGCTGGTGGAGAAAAATCAAAAAAAGAAACAATCCACTGCAGATTGATGCCGTTAGAAAATATATATTTTGCCTTCTTCTCTTAAGTCCCCAGTTCAAAACTGGAGACTTCTCTCTCTCTCACACACAAAAAAACAGTCTCCTGAAGTCAAGAGATTGGGTTCTACTCCTTCATTCCTCTTCTGATAGAAACGTACCACCATTGAAATGACTTCTCTCAAGGAGCAGAAACTGAGAACTGATGGTCAACTTTTCTTCAAAATATAACTCTGCAAAAGAAGATATTTTGGTTGGATCATTGTTTTTCAGTCACTGAATGTGTGGTTTTTAATAAAACAAGAACTTGTTTTTATGGAGGAAGGGGGCATTGCTGCTATTATGTGATATTCACTCAAATTATTCTTTCCCATATTTCATGATCAAAGACTCTCTATAATATTAAAACTGTAGCATTAATGCCTTTATAGAGAAGTATATGAAGATACTTCTTTTTATATAAGGATATAAAGATACAGTACTGTATATAAACCTCTTGCCACAAAGTAGAAAAGGTCACGTTATTCTCCAAAACACTTGAGGACAGGACAAGGGGCAATGGATGGAAATTAATCAAGGAGAGAAGCAACCTAGAACTAAGGAGAAACTTCCTGACAGTGAGAACAATTAACCAGTGGAACAACCTGCCTCCAGAAGTTGTGAATGCCCCAACACTGAAAGTTTTTAAGAAGAGATTGGAGAAACATTTGTCTGAAATGGTATAGGGTTTCCTGCCTGAGCAAGGGGTTGGACTAGAAGACCTCCAAGGTCCCTTCCAATTCTATTCTATTCTATTCTATTCTATTCTATTCTATTCTATTCCATTCCATTCCATTCCATTCCATTCCATTAAACACTGAGAGCTTCTACACCGGAGATAAATCACACTTGGCCAAATAAAGTATTCTTTAAGTAAGTATATTCAACAAAATATGCGGACCTCAAAAGCACACTAGGGGAACATTAAGAGAACCATATAGGAACTCTTTTAACTTACCACAAGTGGCTTTCAGTTCTTCTATTGGTACAGGTAAAACACACTGACCATAAAAGACATTTCTTTTAAGTCATGCAGAGCTTGCAATAATAAGATAAAATCTCTTGGGTGACATTGATGTGAAAATAACCATTCCCTCCTGTACTATCTTCTATCAATGGAGTTTTGCATCTTTCTCCTTTGTGCTGTCGGTTATACCTTCTTGATTGACAGGCAGAATGATGCCTTCATCTAAAGCTTTTCTTCAGGCATGCATTTACTGAAGTCTATGTCTTCTGGAAGGAAGAACCCAAATGGTTCTCTGGAAGTGAAATTCTATATTATAAATCAATTTAACCATGAAAACATAATTGCCGAGGTTCTATGAATGACTCTCATCATCTGTGCTACTTCACATAGCATATTGGAAGTTATAGATTTCTGAATTATCATGGA
>NW_015414130.1:0-1029 GCF_001527695.2 Protobothrops mucrosquamatus | reverse complement strand
GTTGTATTTGCCTGGCTGACAAATCTGGATGGTGAATATTTTGTCAGAGAGTTAATTAGTCTGAAATTTCCCCGAATAAGCTTTTTGTTGAATTCATCTCCCCACTTTATCCTCATGGCAAGATGCTAAGGAGAGGTTAACCAGCACAAAGGTGTTGTCCTAGAGTGAACTTCCAAAAAGGCATTATAGGGACATTTAAAAATTAGCAAGTAACCTATTTGCCTTCAGAAGTTCTGGGTGGTCCATCACTGGAGGCTTTTAAGAAGAGGCAGGAGAGCCAGTTCTGTGGCATGGTATAGGGTCTCCTGCTTGGGACAGGCTGAACTTAAAGACTCCAAGGTCCCTTCCTACTCTATTCTTCTGTATTTCTGTATTATTTCTGTTACTATGAATCTTCTTGTAGACCCAAGAAGGGAGGATCATTGTGAAGAAACAAGGGGCTGATGACTTTTCTACTGTGTCTACAATGGAGAGACACATAATGTGAAGACTTAGCTTTCCAGAGAAGGATCTAATGCTCAGAAAAGCGAAAGGAATCAAAAGAATAGGACAACCAGCAGTAAGGTGGACAGACTCAGTTCCAGCAATGATGAATGTATTATTGGAAGATTTGAAGGACCAGGTTAAAGACAGATCTTGTGTTCAATAGGAGTTGGAAATGACTTGATAATTAATCTATACTGGACATTTTTCCAATTTGGCAATACAGCATTCTTTTTTCTTTTCTTTTATTCCCCATCTTTCTTCCTTATTCAACAATGATCCAAAATTGTGACTGGAGCTGTCACCCTTGTTCAAGGAAGTTCTCAAAAATTATCCCTCTTCAAGCAAGATTCATCATTGTCTGCTAATGCAGCAGGATAGGTCTTAAACCCAGAGTTGCTGCTAACCTGTCCAATTATGTTTTCTGAATGCAGCTCCATTGAGAAGAATGATGGGATCACCTTTTCTTCAGGACTTGAAACATTATCAATTTGAAACACAAGGTTAGTAGAAATAACTACTTAGCATAGTATAGGTAGAAGGCTG
>NW_015414129.1:0-1750 GCF_001527695.2 Protobothrops mucrosquamatus | reverse complement strand
AAAACCCCTCTTAAAAATTGCCCTAGGCCAGTCCCGCTTGTTGGAATAGCCATGTCTTGAGGGCGCGGCGGAAGGAAGGGAGATCAGGGATCACCCTGATCTCTGGGGGCAGCTCATTCCAGAGGGTGGGAGCTCCCACAGAGAAGGCCCTCCCCCTTGGGGTCGCCAGCCGGCACTGTCTGGCCGACGGCACCCTGAGACGACCCACCCTGTGGGAGCGTACTGGCCGATGGGAGGTAATCTGTGGAAGAAGGCGGTCTCGAAGGTATCCTGGTCCGCTGCCATGGAGCGCCTTAAAGATGATAGTCAGCACCTTGAAGCGCACCCGGAAGGCCACCGGCAGCCAATGCAGCTCACGCAGCAGCGGTGTTACGTGGGAGCGACGAGTCCCTCCCAACACCGCCCGTGCGGCCGCATTTTGGACTAGCTGGAGCTAGTCCACAATGAGGTGGTCATATGGCTGCCTGCCTTAATAACTGCAATGACTACGTGGGACAATTCTACGTGGGACAAATGTCGCATCAATTCAAAACCAGGATCCACGAACACTGGCTGGCAGTCAAACACCACGATCCCAAATCCTTAATCTCTACCCACACTGACACCAAATAAGACCAGTTCGATTGGAGCAACACTAAAATCATCGGCCATGCTACCACCTGCCACGCTTGTGAGTTCATCGAAGGCTGGCACTCCACAAGCAATTCCATCAACAGACACATCGACTTACAATCAGCCTATGAACCCTTCAGAATCCAAATCAACTGCCCAGCCAACCAGAGACAGCACTGGCCCTCAACCATCCCATGCAAGCCCCCCCCCCGCAACCAGCGGTTCACCTCCCAATGACCCTCACCTGATTTAACCTCCCCATCGCAAGACCCAGCACAAGACTCCCACTGATGACTCACAGCTGACCCCTCACAAAACCCTCACTTGACACACCCACACCTGACCCATCACAAGACCTGCTGACCCCCTACTGACCATAAACAGAAGAAAACTGACACTGACATCCCCCCTAAACTCCGCTGAAGATGTCACCTAGCCTGGTAACCCACAAGCTTGGAGGACGAACCTTCACCCTCATCCTGCACCCGAGCAACAGGTATTCGACACTGTTGCAATGACTTAGTATTGTAATAGGTAGACTCCAATATAAGTCATAAGTCGAGGACTACCCATCACAAATCTGAAATACAGGTAGTCCTCAACCTAGGAGCACAATTGGGACTGAAGCTTTGGTCACTAAGCGATGCAATTATAAAGCAAGGCGTCATGAGACTGCCTCACTTAGTAAGCACAATGCCAGCACTCATTAATCCCATTGTTAAACCAGAATTGTAGATTGTGAAGCAGAGGATGTCCCAGATAGGCCGTGCAGGGATGCCTGTGGGGTGGGTGGGGGGCAGTCCATGCTGTACACAATTTGGAGGGAGGGCTGCTGCAGTACTGCACAAAGGCTCAGCCACTCCTGGAAACCTCAGCTGGCCCAGCAGCGCAGCACAAAGCTATCATACCCAGGAAACCTCACACACACACACACACACACACACACACACACACACACACACACACACACCATCTGACCAAGGGGGTTCCCTGCATTGTCTATCTCTCCCCACCCCTTCTAACCCATTTTGGTTGCCCTACACAGTGGCACTCATCAGTGGCAGTGCTGGCACTGGGGCTGAAATAAAGGTTTCCAATGAACTGCCCCACCTCTACTTCAACCCCAGAGCCTCTGTTG
>NW_015414128.1:0-1750 GCF_001527695.2 Protobothrops mucrosquamatus | reverse complement strand
AGGAGATCCGGAATCATCCGGATCTCGGGGGGTAGTTCGTTCCAGAGGGTGGGGGCACCCACAGAGAAGGCCCTCCCCCTGGGGGTCGCCAGCCGACACTGTTTGGCCGACGGCACCCTGAGGAGGCCCACTCTGTGGGAGCGTACCGGTCTATGGGAGGAAATCTGAGGCAGAAGGCGGTCTCGGAGGTAACCAGGTCGGATGCCATGGAGCGTTTTAAAGGTGGTAACTAACACCTTTGAGAACATCCGGTAAGGGAGAGCTCATACCTCAATTGATAATCCTGTTCATTGTTGAACTTTTTATTGTTAGTACATTTTGCTTTTGTTTTCAAAATTCTAATCTAATCCTAAATCTTAAAGTTGTACGGCTAGGGGCCTATTATGATCATCCCCAGGCAGAAAAAAGTCATCGGGAGTTGATTTGCCTTCTCTATGCTCTTACATTCAAGATATTTGACATCACATTTTCCCCCCTTCTGCCTACATCTCTTGGATCCGTCCACCTGCCAGGGGACATCAGTCTTTGTCATCATTACCAAACTCATTGTGACGGAGAACCAGGTCCAAGGATTCTGCCCTGAGGTATGTTAGTAAACCAAGAGGGCAGGAAGTGAGATAAACTGGAGATTGGGGGCTAGGGGTGGTAGCTGTCTTCTGCTTTGCACAGACTTTGAGCTGCTTTCTAATAGCAGGTAGGAGACTCAAAACTTTAGTGTTTTGCTTCATGCTGCCAAGGAATTGTTTATAGAAAGCTGCAGAGGGCCATGACTTGAGTGAAGCTGGATTATAGCAAGCTGCTTTTGTTTTTAATAAGGCAGCAGCTCTTTGGCATTCCAGAATGAGGTCTCTAATAGCCATACCTGAAGAAGTGAAAGTCTCACCTGGGAACAATTTGCATGCACTGGATGTGTTTCCCACTGAGCTACAATTAAGTGGTGGGCTTTTGACTTTCAAAATAGTGGGCTACTCCCTTCCAGCTTCATAATATATACATAATAATTGTGGAAGGGGGGGGGTGACCTGGAAGTGGACCAGTAATTTCTGCTTCTCATGCTTTCTGTCCTTCGCTTTGTCTTCCTCTTTTAGAATAATCATCATTACCAGTGTACCTCAGATAGTGAGTGCAAGAAGCCTGTCTCCATCACCGGAGGTGGTAAGCCAGATATCTCACAAAGAGGAGGGAAAATGCTCATCATAAACTATCTGTTAATTCCCAGTATGATTATGGAGGGGCTTAAGGAGACTAAGAAACTTGTTCAACATGTGGGAAGACTGTGTGCCTGACTATTGCTAGAATGACACAAACATTTTCTGATACAAACTGGATGGTAACAAAAGTGAATGCAAAAATTGCAGGAAGACTGGTTTAAATGTTCCTGGGAAAGGGTTTGGCAGAATTCTGACTGAAAGAGGACAAGAGGTGACAGTAAAAGCTGGGAAGATCAGTGCAGCTTTACGCTAGGCGAAGGGTATGCAGACCAGATTTTTGCACTTTAGCAAATTAGTAAGAAATCTAAAAATGTGAGAAAGTTTATTGTGTATTCATTCATTTAGAGAAAGCACAATAGGCTTGAATTATGGAATTGTTTTGCATAAATATACAGATGGAGGTTGGCTGCTAAGTGTGATAAGCACAGTATATTAGGGAAGAAAGTATGCATGACAATAAATGCTTAGCAAATGGTACACTACAAAGGTGGGAGCATGACAATGATGTATTTATGAGTGAACGTGCAGGGAATCCTTGT
>NW_015414127.1:0-1750 GCF_001527695.2 Protobothrops mucrosquamatus | reverse complement strand
ACTTGGAATACTGCATCCAGTTTTGGTCACCACGATGTAAAAAAGATGTTGAGACTCTAGAAAGAGTACAGAGAAGAGCAACAAAGATGATTAGGGGACTGGAGGCTAAAGCATATAAGGAAAGGTTGATGGAATTGGGTATGTCTAGTTTAATGAAGAGAAGGACGAGGGGGGACATGATAGCAGTATTCCAATATCTCAGGGGCTGCCACAAAGAAGAGGGAGTCAAGCTATTTTCCAAGGTGCCTGAAGGCAGGACAAGAAGCAACGGATGGAAACTAATCAAGGAGAAAAGCAACCTAGAACTAAGGAGAAACCTCCTGACAGTTAGAACAATTAACCAGTGGAATAACCTGCCTCCAGAAGTGGTGAATGCTCCAACACTGGAAGTTTTTAAGAAAAGACTGGACAGCTATTTGTCTGAAATGGTATAGGGTTTCCTGCCTGAGCAGGGGGTTGGACTAGATGACCTCCAAGGTCCCTTCCAACTTTATTATTATTATTATTATTATTATTATTATTATTATTATTATTATTATTATTATTATTATTGTTATTGTTATTGTTATTGTTATTGTTATTGTTATTGTTGTTGTTGTTGTTGTTGTTATTATTATTATTATTATTATTATTATTATTATTATTATTATTATTATTATTATTATTATTATTAAATCCATGAGAAGAGAGGATTAATAGCGCCATGAAGAATTGCATCAACTTTTTCCAACAGAAAAAAACCCCCTGGACTTCATATGACAGATGTCTCAGCCAAGAGGTCTAGACATGGAATTGTTATTTCACTTGATAGGCAACTAAAGCTTTATAAGTACATGCTGCTATATGCAGCAATGACATAAATGTCCACAGACCTTGAGAATAAATTATGCTCAAGCAGAATCTTTTCAACCTGCCATTAAAAACAGTGCTCAAGAAGTCTCTCAGTAAAGTACAAATACAATGAGAGTTATATTTAGAACAATAATACACTCCATATGAAATCATGTGAGATTCTCCTTGTAAAAAAAATTCCATTACTCTTTTCCACTCAGACCATTTGGCCCCAGGAGCCTTTTATAAATCAATAAGGGAACAGACAAGTACACTGGTAGTACGTTTCATCACTCCAGAGAACCCTCTCTAGTCACAGGCTTGAATGTAGTGTGATTCATCAAACAGGCCAGTTAAAGTTTCAATAGCTGAGGCTGCAGTATGTCCAACATGGCATTCATGGTGCAATAGATATAAGCAGTTTTACTGAACTTTGTTTACAATAGGCTTTAAATACTTTACATTTTTTCCCCTAGAACATATTCTATTGACTAGTAAAAAAAAAAAAGTCTATTAGACAACACTGACAAGATGCAATAGTAATGGCAAATGTCTATGGAGATTCTCAGTCATCCAGATCACGGTTGTCCCAAAAGTGCTTTTTTCAAAAAGGCAACAGGACTTTGTTTTTTCCTTGAAGACTTTTCGCTTCTCATCCAAGAAGCTTCTTCATTATTCATATCTTCAAAGTTGTGAAAAAACAAAGTCCAGTTGCTTTTGGGGGAAAAAAAACACTTTTGGGACAACAGTGATGGCAAATAATAATTTATTTGCAATTAACCCTATTTCACTGAACGTGTGTGCACATCTGTGTGTCCAAGTGCATGTCCTATTGTTGCTTTAGCTATCTTCGTGTTCTTGACATTTCACTTCATCTTTGAAAACTGGTCAGTCTACATTCAAAGGGAGAAAGAGGGTA
>NW_015414126.1:0-1750 GCF_001527695.2 Protobothrops mucrosquamatus | reverse complement strand
TTCTTTATTCCTTGAAGCTTCTCCCAACTGAAGCAACCATGATTTTTTCCTTAGAACTAGTATGTTTTCACTCAAGTAGACTTATCAGGCTTGCTTAGTTTTTTGGGGGTATTTTTGTAAACTGTTTCATAATCTAGTGCAAAATAATTTCATTCCTTTACTAGTAAGGAATAAAAGAATTGTGTGAAGTGCAGCACCTCGAAAATGGAAGCAAATCTATGTTTTGTTTTCCACATTGAAATCCTATCACCTTTTTCCTTTCCCCTCCCCTCTGAATTGTGATCCTGCATCTGCATTTTCTTTTTCCATTTCTCTTATTTGTACTTAAATTTTCTGTCACCAACTTCATATATGACTTAGAGATGTGTCTGGCATAGTTCTTTATATACAGGGGTTAAGCTAAAGTGTTAAGCTTAAGAACATGCATGTAAGGTCATGCGGTCTTGCAGTTATATAACTAGGATGTGTATGTGTGCACATATTCTACATCAGTGGTTCTCAACCTTTTTAATGCCGCGACCCCAACCGGTCGTAAGTCGAGGACTAAACCGGTCGTAAGTCGAGGACTTTCCCTGCCCGGGAGCACCGCGCATGCGTGGTTCCGCCCCCTGCGCCGGACGAGGCGTAGCTGGCAAGTGGCAGAGACGGAACAGGCCGACCACCAGCTGGCCCAGCCCAAGGGAGGTAAGGCACCCGCTGGAAAAGGGGGGAAAAATGGCGGACAAAAAAAATGGCGGACAGCCTTGCTTGGCGACCCCCATGAAATGGTCGATCGACCCCAAATGGGGTCCCGACCCACATGTTGAGAACCACTGTTCTACATTCTCAAGTCATAAGAATAACTAAAGATTTTTTTTTTTTTAAAAAGGCATCAATATTATATATTAAGGCCACCTTTAAGGCTAGGTATCCACTATATAATTTTCCCAGACATAACATTTGAAAAATCACTATGTAGTAAGAAATAAAGCCAACGTTTTTAAAAAGCATATGAGGAGCAGTAATATTTAAATGAATGTTTAACTTGCTGGGTATCCTAAGATAATAGATATTGAAATTTAATTTATTGAAAGTCCGACAATACATATTTAAGCAGCGTGCAGCCTCACACTATCTGTTATTTCTTATCGTTTATGTTTAAAAAGGTTTCTTAATTGAGAATGTGTTTCATGCTTGCATTCTTTTGCTATAAGCATCTTTGGGAGACTGAACCTTTTTCTCCTGATTGTTTAGGTATCTTATATTTTACTGCCCACGTGATCTAGCCTACCGCTGTTTATGTTTTCCACCTATACGACTGATGATTGCAGGAATGAAGGAAGTGACAAGAACCTGGAAGATAACAGGTGGAATTGTTCACGCGCATAAACGCTTTGCAGATGCCTGGCTAATCATGATAGGAGTTGGTTGGGCCAGAGGTAATATATGAAACCTCTCTGTTCTACAACTAATTTTTAGGTTGTTGTTTATTTGGTTTTATGGAGAGTATCTGGGACCATTTGGAGAAGAAAGGCTGACTCCATACAAAACTGTTCAGGGTTATTTGTTTTTGGCTTCTCAGCCCTCTGAAAATGGCTAATTAGAAATAAATTCCCTTTATAGGAAGCATCAACATGTCCAGAGATGCAGTCTTAGTTTTATGGTGCTATTTCATAGCCTTTTGATAAAATCTGCTGCAATGGTTAACATTGCTGACCTATAGTAACAAGTTTTCTCTATCTCAAATCCAGCTTTACAGTTTGCTCCCCCC
>NW_015414125.1:0-1750 GCF_001527695.2 Protobothrops mucrosquamatus | reverse complement strand
CCTTTCCTCTCTTCTCTTTCTCTTTCCTTTCTCTCTTTCTCTTTCCTTTCTCTTTCTCTTTCTTTTTTCTCTTTTCTCTTTTTCTCTTTCTTCTCCCTCTTGCTTTCTTTCTCTTTCTTTTCTCTCCCTTTCCTCTCCCTTTCTCTTTCCTCTTTTTCTTTCTTTCCTCTCTTTCTCTCTTTCCTCTCTCTCTTTCTCTCTCTCTCTTTCTCTTTCCCTCTCTTTCCTCTATTCTCTTTCTCTTTCCTCTTTCTTTCTCTTTCTTTCCTCTTTCCTTTCTTTCCTCTCCTCTTTCTCTTTCCTCTAACTTTCTCTTTCCTCTCTTTCTCCTTTTCTTCTCTTTCTCTTTCCTCTTTCTTTCCTCTTTCTCTCTTTCCTTTCTTTCTCTCTTTCCTCTTTCTCTTTCCCTCTTTCCTCTCTTTCTCTTTCCTCTATTTCTCTTCTCTTTCTCTCTTTCCTTTTTCTCTTTTTCTCTTTTCTCTTTTTCTTTTTTTCCTCTTTCTCTTCTCTTCCTCTCTTTCCTCTAACTTTCTCTCTCTCTTTCCCCTCTTTCTCTTTCCTCTTTCTCTTTCCACTTTTTCTCTTTCCCTCTCTCCTCTCTTTCTCTTTTTGTCAAGCCCCACAGGGCTTGCCACTCACGGGTGAGGGTTGGGGGACCGCCAGCCGACTGCTGCCGCCGCCGCCGCAGCCACCCGTTGCCGCCGCCGCAGCCGAGCAGCTTGTTCCCGCCGCTGCCGCTCAGCTCGTTCCCAGCGTCGCCCCGGCCTCCGGAGCTCCAGGTATGGCCCTCCCCCCCTCCCTTCCGTTCCCTGCAGCGCTGCCTGGCGTGCCCGGGACAGGAAACCCCGAGCCGCCGTAGCCAGGCGCGAGGGGGAACGCCAGAAGCCTCGCGCAAGGGGGGGAGGCCTGGCAACGCTGCGCCCTGCCGGGAGCTCACTGACAAGGCTGGGGGGGCCGAGGCTGCCAGGGAGAAACAGCCACGTGCCGGCAATCAGCCGGAACTGCTGGAGCCGCCCGGGGAAAGCCGCGGCGAGGCGGAGAACGCCGTGGACGCCAGGGGGAAAGCCGAACGGGCCACGCAACACCAGCAGACCAGCAGACGCCACGGGAGAGCTCAGAAGGCCGAGCAAGGGCTGACACCAACCTGGAACTCTCTGGTCCAACAAGCCTTCAGGGAAGGAGGCTGGGTGACGCAGCACACAAGCGGCCGGACAGAGAACCGCCAAGGATTGATTGACTTCCGGGAGGGGCGGGTCCCAACTGCCAGGACACTTATAACCACAGGGCAGATGGTGGCTTGCGGCTGGGGGCGGGGTAACAGGGCGCAGGGCCAATGAGGAGCCCTGCGAGGGGGCAAGTCCCATGAGAGAGAGAGAGAGACAGAAGTGCAAGTGCCTCTGTCTCTCTCTCTCTCTCTCTCTCTCTCTCATGGGACTTGCCGGAGGGCCATGGGAGGGCCGCATTTATATAGAGCAGGGAGGGCTGTTCGAGGGCCGGATTAAACCGGGCCGCGGGCCGCAAATGGCCCGCGGGCCGGACTTTGGACATGCCTGTCCTTGAGGGACAGGAGGAAGATGTCGTCTCCTACAGAAGAGTTGCTATCAAGAAAAAAAGGCAAATGAGTCCAGAGCAGAAAAGTAGCCTGAGAAAGTATCTTGGGCAACATCTTTCCTAGTTCTCATCTATCTCCAGTCTACAACACAGTCCTTTCAGCAGTTCCAAGAAGGCTCCACACCCATTTGCACTATTC
>NW_015414124.1:0-1750 GCF_001527695.2 Protobothrops mucrosquamatus | reverse complement strand
GCTGAGCCCAGAAGAAGCGCCGATCAGCTGGAATGTTGCAGCCTCTCCAGGGTCTTGTGATTTACATTCAGATGCTTGGCAACTGATTCATATTTATGACGGTCACAGTGTCCCAGGGTCATGTGAAGTGACCAAAACCTGCTGCAACCACCCAGCAGACGGGGGGAATAAAAACCAAACACCCCCCCACCCCACCCCCGCTGCCAATACTCAACAGAAATGCTCACAACTATGGAAACCTCGGACAGGAGGAAGAGCGCCACCAGGTGGGCTTGGGGGGCACTTTTTCAGTGCCATTGTAACTTCAAACAGTCGCTAAGCGAGCTGTTGTAAGTCAAGGACTACCTGTACTTTATCACTTTTTTCCTTTTTTTTTTTTTTTTGGTCATCAGGTTTTTGACCCCTTGCTAGGCGACTGGTGGTTCTTGGATGTTGCCGTATCCTAAAAGTGGCACAATGGGTGAAAAGGTTGAAAAGCCCTGACTTAAAAGACCGTATTCCTGATGGAAGTGGTAGTCATAAAGTCGAGGACTAACTGCCCTACATGACACAACTGCTTTATCAGTGTGTGTGTGTGGGGGGGGGGAGCTGAAGTCAGACCGGGACATCCTCTCCTTGCTTTGGAGGGGGAGGAGAGAAAGGAAGCTGCAGAGAGGACATCCATCCCCAACCTTCTTCACGTCTTCTGAACACCAAGGAAGTTTTCCAAAGAGCAAATAGGCAAGAGAGAGGTTGGGAAAGGCCCCAAAGCTTCTGCCCCACCTGAGACCTTGTGGGTCCAACCAGGCCCCCCAGGCAGATTAGTCGGACCTGACCCCACGGCAGGAGGACCAGGATAGGCTTTGGGGTTTGGTCCAAGATAGCAAAAGGTCTTCCTTCTTGTGTCGGAGTCTGAATACCTGCAAAGGAGGTCACCTGTGCAGGTGTTCCCTCCAACCTCTTCATCTCTGACCTCCAGCCTAGCCTGTTCTTTACAACAGACCAGCCGCCTCCTTACGAACGGCAGGTTTCGGACATCTGCAGGGACAAAGGGGTGGCAGGGAGCTGTCAAAGAAGCATTCCCGCCCCCCATCCACAAAAAGAGGAGATGGAGGGGGGGGGGAATCCCGCTAACAAACACAACCTTGGGGGTCCAGAAGAAGCCCCCAAAAGACTGGACCCAAATCAGTCAGGAAGTGAAATGACAAGAGCGTTTCAGCTGGTTAAGAGTCTCTGGTGTTCTCCGAGCTTGTTTTCTTGCAGACGTTGCGTTGCCCAACTCGGTAACACCATCGGTGCTAAGCAGGGGTGGAGTTTAGAGAGAGGAGGAGGAGGAGGAGGAGACAAGGAGAAGACGGAGGAGGAGTGGTGAAGGAAGAGGAGGGTGAGAAATGTGGGGGGGGGGGGTTTCTTGCATTTTGTGATCCAATCGGGTAACACCATGAGTGCGAGAAGAGAGTTGAGTTTAGGGAAAGGAGTACTAGTAATAGTAGAATGGGGGTCCTTGGTACTCTCTGAGCTTGGTGGTTTTCTTGTAGACGTTTCATGACCCAACTAGGTAACATCATCAGTGCTAGAAGGGAATGTGGGGTTGGAGGAGGAGGAGGAGGAGGAGGAGAAGGAGGACGACGACGACGACTGTGGGGTCCTTGGTGCTCTCTGAGCTTGGTGGTTTTCTTGTAGACGTTTCATGACCCAACTAGGTAACATCATCAGTGCTAGAAGGGAATGTGGGGTTGGAGGAGGAGGAGGAGGAGGAGGAGGAGGAGGA
>NW_015414123.1:0-1750 GCF_001527695.2 Protobothrops mucrosquamatus | reverse complement strand
GATGCCTACTTACTCATAAGTGAGTCTTATCACTTGCATTAAATGAGATTTATGTTGCAGTCCGATGCTTGCTTCTTTCAGATTTAGTTGCAATAATTCAGTTCCAGCTTGATATAAGTCCCTAAGTGGATACTTTATTCTGCTAAACCTGTTTAGAATAGTTTGATATTACTCTGTGCAGATAAAATAGTTGAAATCCCTTTCTATACATTTAAAAAGAACTGGTGTTGCATGACATGAAACATTTAGCCTATAATTTTCACCTGTTATTTATAGGTTTCACATCCTATCTTCCATCTTCATCCTTCTCTTGTAATTGCCCTACCTATAACATTGACCTGGCTATTCTAAAATAAATGTGTGCATTTACCTTTTAACTATTGCAAAAGAAGTATTGTAACACATTTCCTTCATTCATCTCTAACCTGGGAGTGGATAATTTTTCAAAAATCTCTTTCTCTCAGCTTGAAACTGAGCTAGGTCCCTATGCCAGCACTAAGCATGGCCAGACTCTGAAATTGATTGAGTTATATATGTGACTTACAGCTTTGTTTAGATCAGACAGAGAGAGAGAGAGAAAGTTGCACTAACTTTAAAAAAAAAAACACCATCGGATTTCCTCTAAATGTCATAGTTGCAAATGATATACTTTTCTATTGCTTTAATAATAAGGAAGCTCTCTGTTCTCAGACAAATAATTTTGAAAGACTTCAAATGAAAGAAAAGATGCTTAGGAGAAATGATCAACAATGAAATCAAAGCAATAGCACTTAGACTTATATACTGCTTTACAGTGCTTTACTATCCTCTCTAAGCAGTTTAGTGTCAGCATATGGTCCCCAACAATCTGGGTCCTCATTTTACCAACCTCGGAATGATGGAAAGCTGAGTCAAACTTGAGCCAGTCAGGATCGAACTCCTGGCAGTGAGTTAGCCTGCGATACTGTATTCTAACCACTGTGCCACCACAGATTGTTAGTTGTAACCTTCTTATAGCTCTTTTTCCTGTAACATGGAGCTCATTTGTGATCTTAAGCTCCCAGAGAAAAAGTGGATATCAGTCTGATATAATTAATACATTAATTAATAAAACTCACTTGCACCCAGATTGTGCTTCTGTACAGTTTTACAGACGGAGGCCAATTGGCAAACAGGTTGAACTGAAATAAAATGACCTTCTTAAGCCTGCTCAATATCACAAAGACAACAAAAAATGTCAGGTAAAGCAGGGTAAAAACCAGAGGCAACATTAGCCAGTGAATTACTCAGATAAATTCCTTGTAAGAGCATATTGTTAAAGGTCATCTTGTGCCTTGTAGCACATTGAATGACATTGGTCATTGAATGCTGTGAGATACGATTACATCTGAACATGCAAAATCTTTCATGAACTTGATTCACAAATTGCCACCATCTTTAATAATAATAATAATAATAATAATAATAATAATAATAATAATAATAATAATAATAATAATAATAATAATAATAATAATAATAATAATAATAATAGAGTTGGAAAGGACCTTGGAGATCTTCTAGTCCAACCCCCTACTCAGGCAGGAAACCTATACCATTTCAGACAAATGGCTGTCCAGTCTCTTCTTAAAAACTTCCAGTGTTGGAGCATTAAGAACTTCTGGAGGCAGGTTGTTCCACTGATTAATTGTTCTGACTGTCAGGAAATTTCTCCTTAGTTCTAGGTTGCTTCTCTCTTTGATTAGTTTCCATCTGTTGTTTCTTGTCCTGC
>NW_015414122.1:0-1750 GCF_001527695.2 Protobothrops mucrosquamatus | reverse complement strand
GGTGTTAGTTACCACCTTTAAAGCGCTCCATGGCATCGGACCTGGATACCTCCGAGACCGCCTTCTGCCACAGATTTCCTCTCACAGACCAGTACGCTCCCACAGAGCGGGCCTCCTCAGGGTGCCGTCGGCCAAGCAGTGTCGGCTGGCGACCCCCAGGGGGAGGGCCTTCTCTGTGGGTGCCCCCACCCTCTGGAACAAACTACCCCCCGAGATCCGGACGATTCCGGATCTCCTATCTTTTCGCCGCGCCCTCAAGACATGGCTTTTTCAGCAAGTGGGTCTGGCCTAGGGAGAATTTTAAATAGGGACAATTTTAATTAGAATTTTAATGGTAACACAGCGGTAAATATTTGTTTTTAATTGGTTTTTATTGGGGATAGTGTTTGTATCATTTTAATATGCTGTAAGCCGCCCTGAGTCCTGTTGGGAGAAGGGCGGCATATAAGTTTAATAAATAAATAAATAAATAAATAAATAATGTATGTGGTGAAATGATAATCTTATTTAGCAATAAAAAGCAGGTCTGAGATAGGGCAGCATATTTTGGGCCATTTTAGATATTAAAGGAAAGCATCCTAGAATTATCATTGCTTCAAATACATGGAGTGCAGGATACATTCATAGCATCTCTACTGCCAACGTCAAACTACATTGAGAATAACGAGGAACCCTAAATTTCAACCCTAAATTATGCATCAAAAGAGTAATATGCAATGTCACACTCATGGATCTGTGAACGCTTGGCGCTATACAAAACCAACTGAAGCAGCGGTTCTCAACCTGTGGGTCGTGACCCCTTTGGGGGTCGAATGACCCTTTCACGGGTCGCCTAAGACCATCGGAAAACACATATTTCCGATAGTCTTAGGAACCGAGACACCGCTCCTCTGTCTCCGCATGGCTTCGAGCTGGGGGCCGTTGCAGCGCCGGATTTGTTTCCGTTAAGCATCTCCTAAGGGAGGCTGCGTTGCTTCGTGGCCCTTTCCGCGGAGGAGGCTGAACTAAGCTCTGCTGGTGCTGTCGCCCTCTTGGCTCTCTCTCTCTCTCTCTCTCTCTCTCTCTTTCTCCCTCTCCCTGCCTGGGCGCTTCTCCAACCAGGCTGGGCGGAGCCAGTGGAGCGGCCTTCCTGCCCCCCTCCCCGGCCAGCTGGAGCCAGGCAGGCTGGCAACCTTCGGAAGTGAGGTGAGGACAGGTGAGGCGCGCTGAGCCCCGGGCACGGCGGGTGGGTGGGCGGTATCGGTGCGCGCTTGGGGAGCCCTTAGGGTTGGGGGTCACCACAACATGAGGAATTGTATTAAAGGGTCGCGGCATTAGGAAGGTTGAGAACCACTGAACTAAAGACTCCTAAAGAATTAAGTGGGATTGTGGAAGACAACACTGGAAGTCAACTCAAGACAGATCACACAAGTAGCCATCAAGTGTGGCATATACCAAGGTGACGTTACTAGCCCCCACTATTGCTCTGCACAGACTGTTCTCCCCAAGCCAGATAATCATGGATCTACAGGGAGAACATTGGGATTGTCATTTGGACGGGAGAAGTATTGCTGGATGAAAGTCAAGGGAGGGAAGATAGTTGAGACTGATGATGTGGAACTATCAACAGGGCTACACAACAGATATAAAGACCATTTATAAGTATCTTGGAGTCCCACAGTCACATGGGAACCACAGTGAGGAGACGAAGACAGTGACCTCCAAGTACCTTTAAAGGATAAGATAGGTCATGCTTCATTTTTAGTGTCTA
>NW_015414121.1:0-1750 GCF_001527695.2 Protobothrops mucrosquamatus | reverse complement strand
ATAGTCCTTGACTTAACAACCATATTTTAAAGAAGAGGCTAGACAGTCATTTGTCTGGGATGGTATAGGTTCTCCTGCTTAAGCGGGGGACTGGACTAGAAGACCTCCATGGTCCCTTCCAGCTTCTATTCTATTCTATTCTATTCTATTCTATTCTATTCTACTCTACTCTACTCTACTCTACTCTACTCTACTCTACTCTACTCTACTCTACTCCACTCCACTCCACTCCACTCCACTCCATTCCATTCCATTCCATTCCATTTCATATCCCATCCCATCCCATCCCATCCCATCCCATTCTTCTATTCTATTCTATTCTATTCTGTTCTGTTCTGTTCTGTTCTGTTCTGTTCTGTTCTGTTCTGTTCTGTTCTGTTCTGTTCCGTTCCGTTCCGTTCCGTTCCATTCTAGTCTAGTCTAGTCTAGTCTAGTCTAGTCTAAGTTACAGTGGCACCAATGTAACTGTCCCGGGGTCATGTGATCACCCTTGGTAACTTTCCCAGCTGAGTTCCAACAAGCAAAGTCAATGAAGGAATCCGGATTCACTTAATGTCTGTAGTTCCTTACTGTCACTTAACCTGAGACAGTACAACCGTCACAAATACATGCCAGCTTGCAAGCACCCAAATTTTGATCATGTGACTATAGGGATGCTGCAAGGATTGTAAGTATGGAAAACGGTCATAAGTCACTTTTTTCAGTGCCTTTGCAACTTTGACCGGTCACTAAAGAAATGGTCATAAGTTGAGGACTCCTTGCCCTACAGAAAAGACTTCCTAACAAAACTCATAAGTCCCTGCCTCCTCCTCCTCCTCCTCCTTCTCCTCCTCCTCCTCCTCCTCCTCCTCCTCCTCCTCCTCCTCCTCCTTCTTCTTCTTCTTCTTCTTCTTCACTCTGTGGGCATGACTATTACATTTCCATGCTGCCCCTCTTACCCATAAGATGACCCTATCGATTAACCATGGCCAGATTTAAATGTTCTAACACAGGGGTGTCAAACTCGTAATGTCACGTGATGTGTCGCGACGTATCACAACTTTTTTGCCATTGCTGGCAATGGGGTGGGCACGTTTTCACTATGATGCATCTGGCCTGTCAGCCGGCAGTTTGACACCCCCCCCCCGTTCTAACACAAGAGCGTCCAACTTGGGTAACTTTAAGACTTCAACTCCCAGAATTCCCCAGCTATCCTGGCTGGCTGAGGAATTCTGGGAGTTGAAGTCGACCGATCTTAAAGTTGCTAAGACTGGACACCCCTGTAAAAAACATAGGCATTCTGGAGAAAAAAAATAATTTTTTTTCAATACATTGAAGCAGCATTTGCTATCCTGAGAGAAGTTCCTTCAAAAACTAAACCAAGAATATCCAGTTAGCGTTAACTGGCTCCGAAGTCAGCATTCTGTATATATTCAGCTGCAGAATATTTTTCTGCCAATTTTTTAAAACAGCTTCTATTTATTTATTTTATTTATTTATTATTTTAATTTGTATACCGCCCTTCTCCCATAGGACTCAGGGCGGTTCACAGCATATTAAAAACAAATAGTGAACACAAAATACAAAAAATTACAAAATACAAAAATACAGAAAATAAACCCCGATAAAAGCCGAATTAAAACCAAATATTACAAGCTGTGTTTCGAATTAAATACTTTTAAAATTATCCCTGCCTAAAATCCTCCCTAGGTCAGGCCCGCTTGCTGAAAAAGCCATGTCTTGAGGGCGCGGCGGAAAGTAAGGAGATCCG
>NW_015414120.1:0-1750 GCF_001527695.2 Protobothrops mucrosquamatus | reverse complement strand
CAGATCAGACTGCAACTAGTTTAAGGTACATGAAATATAATACATTTTCTAATGCAAATAAACCTGGAAGGTGGTTGGCCTATCAATTACGAAAGAAGCAGAAGTCAAGAATTATAGAGAAAATAGATTATAATGGTAAAATGACATCTCAACAAAACTTGGTTAAAAAGAGTTTTTTGGATTTTTATTCTAAGTTATATGCTTCTGAAAAAATACAATTTGAAGAAATAGATAATTATTTACAGGAGGCACATTTTCCTAGATTGTCAGGTAATCAAAGGGAAAAAATGAATTGTTTAATTACATCGGAGGAGATTAACGGGGCAATTAAGCAATTAAAATTTGGTAAGGCACCAGGTACAGATGGATTTACAGCAATTTATTATAAGATGTTATCTGAAGAAATGATAGAACCATTAAGGGAATTGTTTAATAGTATTTTGTTGGGTGAAGAGGTACCTCCTTCTTGGAAAACTGCTTTTATATCTTTAATACCAAAGGAGGGTCAGGATTTGACTCAACCCAAGAATTATAGACCTATATCTTTATTGAATACAGATTATAAGATTTTTTCAAAAGTACTGGCAAATAGATTAATGCAAGTGTTGAGCCAATTGATTCATAGTGATCAATCTGGATTTATAACTGGAAGATATATGAAGTATAATGTAAGACAAATTATTAATTTAATTGAATATTTGGATAAGAATAATCAAATTCCTGCTGCTTTTATATTTTTAGATGCTGAAAAAGCATTTGATCAATTAGATTGGGGGTTTTTTGTTTCAAGTTATAGACAGAATGAATTTTGGGGGAAAATTTTTGTCCGCCCTTAAGGCTATTTATCAACAGAAATCAGCACAGATTATAGTTAATGGGGGGGTAACAGAAGCATTTAAAATCGAAAAAGGAACTAGACAAGGATGTCCATTATCTCCATTGTTATTTGTGTTAACAATGGGGATTTTGTTAATTAAAATTCGTGAGTCTTCTATAATAAAAGGAATTAAGGTTAATAAGATTGATTATAGATTAAGAGCTTTCGCAGATGACTTAGTGTTAACATTAACTCAGCCAATAGACTCGGTAATTGACTTGGTTGAAATTATTGTACAATATGGGAAAGTTTCTGGTTTTAAGGTTAATTGTAATAAGACGAAAATATTACCGAAAAATATGTCTATGAATGATAAAGATATGTTAGTTACGCTTACAGGTTTTGAAATGGTTAAAAAGGTAAAATATTTGGGAGTTTATATTACAGCTTCTAATGTTAAATTGTATAAGAATAATTATGAATCTTTATGGGTTAAGGTCCAAAAGGATTTAAAATATTGGAAAAAATTGCAATTATCTTTGTTGGGGAGAATTTCAGCAGTAAAAATGAATATTCTCCCAAAGTTTCTTTTCTTGTTTCAAATGATCCCTATTTTAAAAAAAGATGCTAATTTGGAGGATTGGCAGAAGGGTATTAATAAGTTTATTTGGGCGGGCAAGAAGCCAAGAGTCAAGTTTAAGATTATGCAAGATATAAGGGAACGAGGAGGACTCAAAGCCCCTAATTTAAAATTGTATTATGATGCGGTGGTTTTGACATGGATCAGTGATTGGTTAAATTTAACAAATAAGAATATACTTTCTCTTGAAGGATGGGATTTGTTATTTGGTTGGCAGGCATATTTAATTTATGATAAAAAGGTAGATACAAATTTTAAGGTCCATATCTTAAGGAGTGCTCTATTGAGAGTCT
>NW_015414119.1:0-1750 GCF_001527695.2 Protobothrops mucrosquamatus | reverse complement strand
AAAAGCCGCCGAGAGGTCCAAAAGAACAAGGACAGAGGAATAACCCCTGTCCCGGGCCCTCCAGAGATCATTTACCAACGTGACCAATGCCGTTTCCGTGCTGTATCCCGGCCTGAAGCCCGACTGGAGCGGGTCCAGATAGACTGTTTCCTCCAGGTGTCGAGGGAACTGCTGCGCAACCACACTCTCAACAACCTTCACCACAAAGCGAAGGTTGGAGACCGGGCGATAGTTGGCCAATACATCTGGGTCCAGGGAGGGCTTCTTAAGGAGGGGCCTCACCAGACTGGTTGCTCTGACATCAGTAGTTATGAAAACGTTTGAAAGGCTAGTGCTGGCCCACCTGAAAACCACCACGGATCTGCTGTTAGACCCCTTGCAATTTGTTTACTGAGCAAATAGTTCGGCAGATGATGCTGTAAATATGGCTCTGCACTACTTTCTACAGCATCTTGAATCTCCAAAAACCTATGCAAAGGTTCTCTTTGTAGACTTCAGCTCAGCATTCAATACCATCATTCCAGATATTCTTCTAACTAAACTAAACCAGCTAGCTGTTCCTGACCACATTTGTAAGTGGATTATAAACTTTCTAACACAGAGGAAGCAACAGGTGATGCTAGGCAAAATTACATCAGATAACTGTACAATTAGCACAGGGGCGACCAAGATCTGTGTGCTCTCTCCACTTCTCTTCTGTCTATACCAATGACTGCATCTCAAAAGATCCCTCTGTTAAAGTAATGAAATTTGCAGATGATACAATAGCGATTGGTCTCATTTGAGACAATGATGAATCTGTATACAGATGGGAGGTTGAACAACTTGCCTTGTAGTGCTGCCAGAACAATCTTGAACTAAATACACACAAAATTGTAGAAATGATAGTAGATTTTAGGAGAAACCCTCCTATACTACCATCTCTTACCTTACTAGACAACACAGTATCAACAGTAGAGACCTTCACGTTTCTAGGTTCTATACTATCTCAAACTTAAAATGGACACCTAACATCAAAAACATCATTAAAAAAGCACAACAAAGAATGTTTATGGAGATTCTCAATCATCCAGGTCATAGTTATCCCAAAGATACTTTTTCACGAGGCAACTGGACTTTCTTGTTTTTCTTTGAAGACATTTCACTTCTCATCCAAGAAGCTTCTTCAGCTCTGACTGGATGGTGGGAAAAGGAAAGATTTATACTCCTGCAGACAGCTGTTCATTTGCATTCTTTTAGCGAGTCCTTAAAGCTACCTGGAGGCTTATCTGTGTCTCCAAGGTCACCTAAGTAGTGCAAATGGGTGTGGAGCCTTCTTGGAACTGTTGAAAGGACTTTGTTGTACACTGGAGATAGATGATGTCTGATCCCTCCCCCTCTGTTGAGAGACAGCTGTTCAGTTTTGACATAGATGGTCTCTTTGAACCCTGTTTCAAACCAGCAGTCCTCTCTGTCCAAAATATGGACTTTGCTGTCTTCAAAAGAGTGGCCTTTGTCTTTTAAATGCAGATGGACTGCTGACTCTTGTCCTGATGGGTTTGTTCTCCTACGTTGTGCCATGTGTTTATGAAGTGGTTGTTTTGTTTCCCCAATGTACAGATCTGCACATGGCTCACTGCATTGTACTGCATATACCACGTTGCTCAGTTTGTGACTGGGTGTTTTATCCCTGGGGTGGACAAGCTTCTGCGTTAGTGTATTCTTAGGCTTGAAGTGTGCACATATGTTGTGTTGTTTGAAGATCCTCCTG
>NW_015414118.1:0-1750 GCF_001527695.2 Protobothrops mucrosquamatus | reverse complement strand
GGGGGCTTTTAGACATGAAGTTGAGTAAGCTGGTCCAGGCTGACAATTGTTGACAGTCTTAAAAAGTAGCAGATTGGAAGTTGACTTTCTGACAGTTCTCTGTGCTTAGATATTAGCCAGGAAAGGCAAACCCTAATTGGCTGTTGGTTCCCTACAAGTCCTAAATGCACAAACAGATGAATGTGATTGTGCTGAATTACGAAAAGCAGAATTTAATCTATCTTCGGAAAGTCTGGATGGCAGAAATA
The DNA here is from genome assembly GCF_001527695.2 of Protobothrops mucrosquamatus. Lineage (NCBI taxonomy): Eukaryota > Metazoa > Chordata > Lepidosauria > Squamata > Viperidae > Protobothrops > Protobothrops mucrosquamatus. The sequence continues at coordinate 1,502 of NW_015414118.1, read as the reverse complement.
CCGATCATCTGGAAGAGTCCTTAGCCTTCAGTGTCACAGACCATTAGGCTGATGACATCCAAGCATGTCTTTCCTTTCTTTCAAAATCTATGAAACCAAAGCCAAAGACCAGTGCTTGAAATTGGCAATGGTCTGGAATCTTAATCCAAGCAAGGCTCAGATAGTTTTGCTCAGTTGAAAAGCAGATCAGGGGATGGGGACTCGGTTGGTTTAGATAGGAAATTCCTGAGAATTCCTTGTTTTACTGTTTTGGATTAGTTATGAAACTCAGTGCCCACCTTTCAGTTGCAGCCAGACGTGCATTTGAACAAATACAGTTAGTATGTGTACTGCTCCTGTTCATGGAAATGTTTTAATCCCATTTCACGAATGTCAGCTAATCCAGCATCTTGCAGTCAGACTATTGATCAGGGTTGATTGGTTAAAGAATAGATACAATTCCCTTTGTACATTAACCTCATTAGTTACTGTTCCATTTCCAGACACGTTTCAACATTGCTTATGCTCTATAAAGCTCAACAGAACTTGGGCCAAGTCTATCTTTAAGTCTTCTAGTCCAACCCTTTGCCTAAAGCAGTACACCTTATACTGTCCCAGAAAAAACAGTTGTCCAATCCTTTCTTGAAAACTTCCAGCAGTGAAACACTCACAACTCCAAATAAATAGGGGAGACATAATAGCAGTATTCCAGTATCTGAGGGGCTGCCACAAGGCAGAAGGGGTCAGGTTGTTCACCAGAGCACCAGAGGGAAGGACAAGAAACAATGGTTGGAAACTGAACAAGGAGAGAAGCAACCTGAAATTAAGGAGAAACTTCCAGACAGTGAGGACAATCAACCAGTGGAACAGCTTGCCTTCAGAAATCGTGGGCCCTCCATCACTGGAGATTTTTAAGAAAAGACTAGACAATCACCTGTCTGAGATGGTGTAGGTTCTCCTGCTTGAGCAGGGGGCTGGACTAGAAGACCTCCAGGTTCCCTTCTAGTTCTATTCTATTCTATTCTATTCTATTCTATTCCAGGAGGCAAGCTGTTCTCACTGTCAGAAAATTTATCCTTAGTTCCAGGTTGAATCTCTCTTTAATGAGCTTTTACCCATTGCTTCCTTTAGGTGCTTTTGAGAATAAGTCAATCCCTTTTTCTCTGTGTCAGCCCCTCAAGTACCAGAAGATAGCTATCATGTCACTCCTAAACCTTCTCTTCACCAAGCTATATATATCTGTGCTGAGGATGCAACAATCATGCTGGCTGGGAATTCTGTGAATCACCTGTCCTATATACATATGTGGTGCCAGTTTGAGGAATACTGCAGCACATCTGCATCTCATCTGCATTTGCCATCTCCAAAATTAGCAAACAAAACACAAAACATATAAAATAGCTTTGACCAAAAATCTCTGTCAATGCTGCCAACATCGGATGTTTTTGCATTGACAACAGATGGAGATGCAGCCATTTTTTTTCTTTTAGAGTTAGATAATAATAATAATAATAATAATAATA
>NW_015414117.1:0-1750 GCF_001527695.2 Protobothrops mucrosquamatus | reverse complement strand
GCTATTGGGTATAGGACAGTAGTAATAAACTTACATTTGTTGAAAAGGAAAATTTGTTTACTAACAATAGTAAAAAAAAATAGTTGGAGAATTTGCAAAAATGTAAGTGTTAAGTCCGGAGAATAATGGCGCTTGAGACGAAGCATCTCCAACAAGTCTTTATTGTTTGCTTCCATTCTACGAACAACCAGAACAGAGGTACGCAGGCCTCTATTTATACCCTCTGATCCCCGGGCAAGTTCAACCAATCATGAGGCGGGCTTTTCCCGCCTTGTGCATGCACACAAGGCCGGCGCCACTCAGTCTGGTCCCGGGCAGCTTCTGCAAATGCCCGGGACTCTTGCAACGTCCCGAGCCTGCCTCTTGCAGGCTCAGGACACAACAGTAAGTGTCAAGTTTTCTGAGCTGAGCTCAATTTTATTGTATTTTTCTTGGCAACACTACAGGAATGGCAGGCCAGTGCCTTCTTTTTACTTTCCCATCTCATGTGAATCTTGGTATTCCTGGGAAGTTTTCCATTTAGATACTGCTAATTAGTCCTGACCCACTTAATTCTGAGCTTAGACAAGGAACTGCCTTTACTACAGCAGATTTTGTTAAAGAGCTATTTAAATGTAAATAGATGATGTTCAGAAATGTAAGTGGGATTAAAGAAGAGCAATTAGGTAATTAACCTTTGAAAATTCCTGTTGACAGGTCGCTTTACACAATGGTAAAGTGTGTGTAGAGATAAAACGTAAAATTAGAATAATTAAGAGAAAAGCTCCATGCTTGCATAAAAGAAAAAGAATATTTAGAAAGCAGGTTTGGGATAGCAGAAAGAATAAGACAAAGACAGAACCCAGGCTATTTTAAGGAAGAGAAACAGGAACTAGAAATGATGAAAGCCCTTAGAATATCAGCCTGGCCATTAAGAAACAAGTTAATACCTTAAATATTGAATCTTCCAACAGTTCCAAGCCAACACATTTTATATCACAAGATTGAACACTTTTACCTAGTAAATTGGCTGGTGGATAAGCATAGAGAAAACAATATTATAAGAACATACATTGCAAGTGTTTGCAAACAAGTCATAACTTATTAAGTGATTAAAGTATATTTCATATTTCTTATGTAATGTTTGCATAATGTATACTGTTATTACTGTTTAATAAAATGGGACAGGGTGAGCATGGATTAAATTAGTAGTTGAGATGTGATTCCCTTTTTGTTTACAAGTGGTACACTGCAACTTCTCTTTCCCAATTCTCCACTGGGAAGAATAATAACAAATCCAAGAGATTGCAGCTTTAAGAAAGTGTGTTTACAAGTCATATAAAGAACATGCTGGAAAATTTGAGTTGTTGTGGCAAAGGTTCAACACTCCATGTTAAGTGTCTATGGGATTTAGACAGAATCAATTTCAAAATATAATACTTGCTTTGGAAGGTGGTGATGTAAAACCATCAGTCATGTTTTGAAACATCAGTTCTTGATCCAAAATGGAGGGCAACTACAATATCCTCCTTTATTGAGAGTTGATTCCAAACATTTAATCCTTTTCATATATTTTTTTCCTTTCTTTCCTTCCTTTCATTTAACTATAGCTATTATTATTTCTTACTTAGTAAACTCAAAAAAAGTTTTTTGTTAAGCAGATAACACAAACTGATTTAACAGAAACTGAAAGAAAGTTGCTCTATTAACATTTCATTTTAAAATCCAGTTTTGCTTTCAGGGATGAATATACCCAGGTTAGATCTGTATT
>NW_015414116.1:0-1750 GCF_001527695.2 Protobothrops mucrosquamatus | reverse complement strand
ATAGTAATTAGACCTCGCCACCCTCATCGCCACAAGGTAGGATCTAATATGAACCCTTACCTGTGCTCGGTCGGATTCGGTTCGGCTAGCCCTCCAACTGCTCTCTAGGCGTCTTTTCCGGCGTTTCATTTCTCTTAGCTCCTCCGTAAACCAAGGAGCCAGTTGAGATCTACGCCGGGTCAGAGGCCGCAAAGGCATGTTTAATGAAAGTTTCCCAAGAAGTGCTATTTAATGGCGAGGTAGAACTGTAGTTGCTTTCTAATCTCAAGGCTACAGGCCTAAAGTCTGAATAATGTTATCTCTACCTGTGTGTGTTGAAGAATATTATGCAAATTACAAATAGTCTGATCTTGGAGTAATATGCCAATCAGGATTTATCTCTCTGCCAGATTTCTCATTTCTCTGAATACTGCAATAATTTTATTGGTCTATTGTTAGAAGTCTAAGCATATCAATATTTGTATGTTTGGAAAGAAAAATAATAATTTAAATACAAAAGTACAAATTTTACACTCATTAAATTAAATGTTTAAATTAGCATTCTTTGGGGATTTTTTGCCCCTTTCAAACTGAAGATTGCTGGAGAAACAAAATGGAACACAATTATGGAGAAAAACATGTCAAATTGGAATGCCTTTGAAATAAAAAGATTAGCTCATTAACGTGCATTGAATACATGATGACTTAACATTTAAAAAGCAATAGAAACTTGGGTGGATTTATAAACACTTTGATACCCTATAAGCAGCCAGGTTTATAAACACCTCGATACTCTTCCAAATGGAAAGTTTGGGGCAAAAACGGAATTTTGTAAAAAGTCATTGTAGCATTAATTAATCCTATTGTTAAAAGTGATCATTTGGGATTTCCTGAAAATTCTTCCACTTGTATGTCAGTAAGAACAATCCCATCACATTTATTTGAACAAATTGTTCAGTGCTAATTAGAAAATATTAATTTATACAAATGTTTCAGGGAGAAAGAGAATTAATTTCAAAATTTTATCAAAAGAGATAAAGGACAATATACAAAAAAATATACATTTTTAAACAACGTATCCAGGTATTCCAACATGTTTTATGGCTAAGTACATGTTTTTATTGGCAATTCCAGTTCCAAGTTGCTAAAATAGCCAAGTTTTAGATAAACAGACATTATGTGACTGAATCAGTATTAAATCCAAATGCTCCAAATGAGGGGGAGGCTTTTGAGGAGAAGATGCTCCCATTGACAGCAACTCCTTGAAATTATTTAAGATTATATTCTACTGTGTGGCAGCTTTGCAACCATCTCCATAATAGTCTTGCATGTGGCTCAATTTATGAAAACAAAACAAAATACTTACCTCAAGTCTCTTTCCTGCCAAGGGAGTTAAGAAGTGCTTAAGAACATATCAGCAAAAATAAAGAGAAAAATGTTGGCTTTTGTGCTAGCAAAACTAGAGATTCTTTTTTTCTTACTCTCTCCCTCTGTCCAACATCACTATCTTTGTGGTTTGTGGTATATCATGATTATCATTTCCACAATCATATCAACCATTGACTGGAGCTGAGATTTTTCATAGCTCTCTTAAATAAATGTGGTATAAACTAAGGTTAAGTCAACCCACCCATCCTGTGAAAACACAAGATCTTTCCTACAAGCCAGGAGTTAATACCTGTGGGATTACCTTATCTAGTTTCCAAGAAAGCTGGAGAAAGCCCTGACAAAGATAACATTGTCTTCTAAGAGTTAGGTCATCATAACATAT
>NW_015414115.1:0-1750 GCF_001527695.2 Protobothrops mucrosquamatus | reverse complement strand
GCCAAAATTTCACCCCCTATAGTCAGCGATGGAGTCAGCTGACTATGCCGAGGCGCCGGCAACCACAGCCACTCGGTCTTGGAAGGGTTGAGCCTGAGTCTGTTCCTCCCCATCCAGACCCGTACGGCCTCCAGGCAACGGGCCATCACGTCAAGGGCATCGTTGGGGTGGCCTGGGGTGGAGATGTACAGCTGAGTGTAACAAGACAAACCTGTCTGATCTGTCATAAGGACTTATTACTATTTCTGTTGAGCCTGTTTTACATCTAAGCCAAGTAAGTATCAAATTCGTATCTCATGCAATTAAATCTATTTCATTCTGCCAGTAAGTTTTAGCTATATAGTTCAAGACTTTCAACTGTCAATGACTTGGACCACCACAATTGGAGAAATGTTCAGTAATTACGCACATGTTCACCCAGTTACTAGTTAACACTAAACAGAAATTAAAACTGAGGTCACTTGTTGATTCCAAATTCATGTCTTGCTCATTTATGTGATTAGTAAACATAAATGGTATAAAACAAGTAAACAAGAAAAAGATCTGAGATAGTTTTCTTCAACTCATGGCAAGGTTGTATTTCTAATTAATAGCTAAAGTTTTAAAGTCAACTATAAATTAGATGAAGTACTGATTTAATGAACCTTATTCCTAGTTAGACAGCCAGTTTAGTATAGTGATTAAGACACCAGGCTTGGAGATTTGGGTTCTCCTGCTACCTTAGGCATGAAGCCATTTGTCAACTCTAGGAAGATGACAATGGCAAACTATGAAATATTGTCAAGACTTGTCCAGGCAGTTGACAGCAATCAATACAAATTCAAAAGAATAATAATATAATAAAAAAATCCCAGGTTACTATGGTGATGTTCACACAGTATCCTAAGTCAACCATATACAACACTTTGGGGGGGGGGGCATTTGTTTTGTTTTGCTGATAGAGTTGCATTTTTAAAAATTATTTTGGCCTCTATAGGCCAATGGATATGGTCTATTCTGCTCCAATGCTCTCTAAGTGGACAAAATTGTAACTTTGAACAGTCACTAAGCAAACTGTTGTAAGTCGAGGACTACTTGTACTTTATCACTTTTTCCCTTTTTGGGGGGGGGGGTCATCAAGTTTTTGACACCTTGCTGGGTGACTGGTGGTACTCGGATATTGCCATATCCTAAAAGTGGTACAATGGGTGAAAAGGTTGAAAAGCCCTGCCTTAGATCATTTGCATCATGACATGCCTGATGTAATTTCCATAATTTAATGAAGTAATTATGTCAAGAAAGAGACTTAGCTGATCTTGATATAGGGGAAGAATGGGCACCTGATAATGGGTATCCATTCTAGAATAGCTTCTAAAAAATATTATCTCCTTTTAAGGGAAGAATAAAGCATGACAACAAAACTCAAAATAACCCTGGCTTGATTTTATTTAGTATAAGATGGAATAGGTAGAAACTTAGACAGCTTTTCGGGATTTTAATATTTTACCTTATTATAATGCCCTTGGAGCAGAGGAAGCTCTGCAAGTCACATTAAGATTCTCAAGAACTGCATGCAGCTTTGAGGCCTAAGGAAGCCTCAAATGTTATTACACTTATTTGAGGGTTTAGGAATACTCCCACTCACCATGCATTGAGGAGCTACAGATAACAAATTTACAGTGCAGGTACTTTTCTTTTATGTCACAGTGTTTCTCAACCTTGACAATTTTAAGGCATGTGGACTTCAACTCCCAGAATTCCACAGCCAGCA
>NW_015414114.1:0-1751 GCF_001527695.2 Protobothrops mucrosquamatus | reverse complement strand
TCCAGTTTCTCTGGCTGCTTGTGACTAATTCTACATTAAAAAAAAATCTAATCTTGAACAGGCCAAAAATAGATCAGCAGTGACCTTTGAAAACCATAAACTCTAAGATAATTAGTCACGGTTACATTTTTCCAAACCCCGGAGGTTGCATTATAATTCCACCTTTTACCTTTTGCATATGGTGAAATAGAGTAAAAAAATGATATCTCTTTTTACTTTTACTTTGGTAAAACCTTTATAATGCTGCCCACTTAACAGCGGTAATATCTAGTTGAATAATAATAATAATAATAATAATAATAATAATAATAATAATAATAACAACAACAACAACAACAACAACAACAATAATGTTGGAAGGGACCTTAGAGGTCATCTAGTCCAACCCCCTGCTCAGGCAGGAAACCCTATACCATTTCAGACAAATGGCTGTCCAGTCTTTTCTTTAAAACTTTCAGTGTTGGAGCATTCACAGCTTCTGGAGGCAGGTTGTTCCACTGGTTAATTGTTCTAACTGTCAGGAAATTTCTCCTTAGTTCTAGGTTGATTCTCTTTTTGGTTAGCTTACATCCGTTGCTTCTTGTCCTGCCATCAGGCACTTTGGAAAATAGCTTGACTCCCTCTTCTTTGCAGCAACCCCTGAGATATTGGAACACTGCTATCATGTCCCCCCTCGTCCTTCTCTTCATTAAACTAGACATACCCAATTCCAGCAGCCGTTCCTTATATGTTTTAGCCTCCAGTCCCCTAATCATCTTTGTTGCTCTTCTCTGTACTCTTCCCAGAGTCTCAACATCTTTTTTACATCGTGGTGACCAAAACTGGATGCAGTAATAATAAATTACTTCATTTCCACTTACTATTTTCCTTTATGTGTTTCAATTTCATTCCAGGTATTTACTTAAAAGCAACACATACCTATTAACTTGTAAAAAACATTTTATATCAAAATCCAGAAATATTACTATCATGTAATATGTGTAGCATCATCTAAATAACACATGTTCATATGGACAGTTTAAATTACCATTTCTTGTCCCAAGAAGCTGACAGTAGAAATAGCAGTTCTGCATTTATAGGCATTTGCAAAACCCAACATTTCCTTCAAATGATGCAAGTAGCATTACACTAAAACAAAATCAACTGTGCCCTTTCATATGTATGCAACATAATGACACAATGCACAAAAGGGGCAAATTATGCTGAGACATTACTTTCTTCTGTCTCTCTCCCTCCCCTTTCCACCCTCATGGATACTTCCATCTGTATTCTTAAATATATTCTGTGCTTTAATTTTTTTTTCTTCCATACTCAAATTAGCCTACTGGATAATTATTTTAATCCAAGGAAACAGGGTTCTTCCCTTATGAAAGAATTAATGTTGCAATAATTCAGCCCTTGGAATACTGAGACTCAATAATACAATTATTTATTAAACTCTAGAAAGCATTGGAATTACCATTTGTTGAAAACCATTTCTTATTAGTATCATCATGTATAAACAAAATAACTAAACAACTATATTACAAGACAGTATACTATAAAGAAGAAATTCATCTATCCATCTATGCATACATCTATCTATCCACTTATGTATCTATCTAGCTGATTGTATGATGAAAGAAAAACCTAGAGAATAAAAGGAGAAAGAGAAGAAAAAAAGGGGTGATATTTTTATAGTACCAATGACCAAAACCACACCACACCTACAGGAGGTGGAGGAGGAGGAGGAGGAGGAGGAGGAGGAGGAG
>NW_015414113.1:0-1751 GCF_001527695.2 Protobothrops mucrosquamatus | reverse complement strand
CCTAATGCATTATTTTGTTTCCTAATCTTATTTATTTATTTCTTCAAATTCGTTATAGCTGCCCAGTTCTGATGGACTTTGGGTGGAGTAAACAAAAAACCCAAAAAAATCATAAAAACAGATAAAACATAAAACCATAAAGTCAGCCCAGACTAAAGTCATCTTAAAAATAACAAAGAAAATGAAATACCACCCCTACTTTGCAATAATACATTAATAAATTACCACACAGTCAATATTTCATACATTTAGCAAATGATTAATTGGCAAATAAAAACACTGAGGCGAGGAAACGTTGATTTAATTTAACAGAATAACAGAATAATATAGTTGGAAGGGACCTTGGAGGTCTTCTAGTCCATTAATTAGCTAAAAGCTCCAATCTCGTATACATTCCCATGTACACGACAGATATATGCAGGTCATACAAATAAATGCAGAGTGTTCTCCAAAGGTTAGTGGGATTTAAAGAGCTCGCCAAAAATGTTAAATAATGTTGGCATAGTTAGAAATGTGTCTCTCCATTTTTTAAATCTAAACCAAGATGGCTTTAAAGGAAATAATCTGCACCTTAAATTGATTTTAAGAACAGATTGTGATGAAGTATACTAATTAACATCAAGATAATATGCTTCCAGCATCGTCATCCCATGAACAGAATATTCGGTGGCAATTAGAACTTTCAAAAGTCAGCTTTCAGAACAAAACACACAGACACAGAGCATAATTCAGTGACCAAAGCATGAAAATGTGTGGCTAAATCTGAGACACAAACACCCTATCAGCTGCAATGAATATAAAATGTGCCATGCCATGCTGCTAATTGAATATCTAGCCTTTAAGATCAGGTCTAAAAATACTCCAGTGCTGTGAACCTGATTTCTTAGGCCAGAGAACTCAAGAATCAAGTAAAGCTGATTTTTAAGGACAGAAAAATCTCTGTGAATAAACTCCCACCAACTTTTTAAATAGTCATCTATAATAATGTCCAAAGATTCCACATCCATTTTTGATTGAAAAGGTCAACCAGAATTAAGAGTAGATGTGCCTTTCCTGTTTGCTTGTTATTTGTTTGGACCACTCACCTCTTCCTCCCACTCCCAGCCCAGAGCCGCGCCTCTGTCTTTTCCAGTTTCAATTCCAAATTGCTGTTTTTCCTGGTCCAAGCCAATTTAAAGCATGGATGGTACGGATAGAATATATGCAGCTCAGTGTTGAATTGTGGAGCACTCTCTAAGTGTTGATGCAATGTTGGAGGGGTGGCCCTCTCTCTAAGGGGGCATGATGGCTCAGTGGTTAAAGACACCGAGCTTGTCAGCTGGAAAGTTGACAACCCAGGTTCACCACGCAACAGGGTGAATTCCCATTACTTGTCCTAGTTCCTGCTTACCTAGCAGTTCAAAACATGCAAATGCAAGTAGATAAATAGATACCACTTCAGTGGGAAGGTAACAGCATTCTACTGTATGTGCCGCGGCATATAGTCGTGCTGGCCACAAATATCTCCCTTCGACCAGTCCGCTCCCACAGAGAGGGCCTCCTTAGGGTACCGTTGGCCAGCCAATGCCGGCTGGCGACCCCCAGGGGGAGAGCCTTCTCTGTGGCAGCTCCTGCCCTCTGGAATGACCTGCCCCCCGACCTACGTACAATTGCGGACCTGCGCCTCTTCCGCCGAGCCCTGAAAACTCATCTGTTCCATGCGGCCGGCCTGGCGTAGTTTTGATTGGGTTTTGTTAGGGGTTTTATATTTT
>NW_015414112.1:0-1751 GCF_001527695.2 Protobothrops mucrosquamatus | reverse complement strand
CAAGCGGGACTGACCTAGGGTGAATTTTAAATAGGGAAAATTTTTTAAAGATTTTAATAATGACACAGCCATAAATATATTTGGTTTTTAATTGGCTTTTATGGGGGAAATGTTTTTTGTGTTGTTTTTAACATGCTGTGAGCCGCCCTGAGTCCCGTGGGGAGAAGGGCGGCATATAAGTTAGTGCAAATAAATAAAAAATATTCATTTCAGTATAAATAATATATTGGTAATGTTTTTGGCTGCTCCAAAAGTGTCTGCATGCAAAATTTCTATCAGATCAATAACTGGATAAATTTAATCAGGTAAGAACCTCTTTCACCTACTGGATCATACACTGAACTCTCAGGACAGATGGAAATTTATAAGAAGTCTTGTAACTAATTCTTATTTTGTTATAGCATTCTTCTTACTGTAATAAGGCATTTATACAAACATTAACACATCTGGCTATCTTTTGAAATAATATGTAAGCGATAAATTTTATTTAAGTTTGTTAAGTGCAAATTTATCCAGAAAAGGATTTCATAGAATTAATAGGGTCTCAACATCTTTGATATGAAAATATATATAGCACCTGGGAAAACTGATCCAAAAATTAATTGTTCCCATATTCTCTTAAATAATTAAATAATACATTTTACAGACAGAAAAAAAAAACATTATCTACAGACATGTGAAAAAGAAAGTACACCCATTCTCCATTTTGGCTTTCTTTTTTGTAAAATAAATGATGACATGGTGTATTATGTCATGTGTTGTTGTTCATCTGATGCTTTATTTACCTACTTTTAAGAATTGCTAAGGACCAGATGATTTTTACTATGTCCTGATTTGTGAAACTACAGAATTCAAAGAGAGCGTACTTTCTTTTTCACATGACTGCAGATCGATTTGATGAAATATGTGAGAGTGAACTATACAACATACTTATAGTATCCTGCCATTGCTATTCTATTTAAGGTATTAGTATAGAATTTTAATAACCATATATTTTCAAGTGTGCAAGAAGCAAAAAATGAAATATGAAGGTGAAGGTTTGTTCTCTGAGCTTGTGGGTTGGTTTCTGAACGTTTCATTATCAGGCTAGGTAACATCTTCAGCAGAGTTTAGGGCATAGGTCAGCAACCTGCGGCTCCGGAGCCACATGTGGCTCTTTGAGCCTTCTCCTGTGGCTCCCACTCCTTCTCCGCCATTTGCAGAGAGAGAGACAGAGACAGAGAGGCACTTGCGCTTCCCTTCTCTCTCTCTCCTCTCTCTCTCTCTCTCTCTCTCATACACACACACACACTGAGAGGACTGGCAGACCAAGGGCAGAGAGAGCCAGCCCAATAAGAAAGTGTGTCAGCTTGTCCGAGAACAGCATGAGGCCAGCTTGAAAGGTGAGCAGAAGATCAGAGAGAGAGGGGGGAAAGGAAGAGAGAGAGAGAGAGAGAGAGAGAGAGAGAGAGAGAGAGAGAGGGAGAGGGAGAGGGAGAGGAGAGAGAGAGAGGAAAGAGAGAGAGGAAAGAGAGAAAGAAGAGGGAGAGAAAGAGAGGGGGAGAGAAAGAAAGAGGGAGAGGAAAGAGGGAGGGAGAGAGAGAAAGAGAGAAAGAGAGGGAGAGGAAAGAGAGAGAGGAGAGAGAAAAAGAGAGAGGGGGAAAGACAGAGAGGGAGGGAGAGAGGGAGAGAGAGAAAGAGAGGGAAAGGAAAGAGAGAGAGAGGGAGAGAGAAAAAGAGGGGGAAAGAGAGAGAGGGAGAGAAAGAGAGAG
>NW_015414111.1:0-1751 GCF_001527695.2 Protobothrops mucrosquamatus | reverse complement strand
AAAAAAAAAAAAAAAAAAAAAAATTTATGTGCTGCTTCTAGGTATTTGCAAGACCGCCTCCTACCAAATGTCTCCCTTCGACCAGTCCGCTCCCACAGAGAGGGCCTCCTTAGGGTGCCGTCGGCCAGTCAATGCCGGCTGGCGACTCCCAGGGGGAGAGCCTTCTCTGTGGCAGCTCCTGCCCTCTGGAATGACCTACCCACCGACCTACGTACAACTACGGACCTGCGCCTCTTCCGCCGAGCCTTGAAAACCCATCTATTCTATGCGGCCGGCCTGGCGTAGTTTTGATTGGGCTTTGTTAGGGGTTTTATATGGGATATTTTAGAGCAGGCTTTTTATTCAATATTTATTGTGGTTTTTATTATTGCCTGTTCACCGCCCTGAGTCCCGTAAGGGAGATAGGGCGGTATATAAATTTAAATAATAAATAATAAATAAATAAATTCCAGGCAGCTTGTAACAGTCAAGCAAAGATTTAACAGCACCATTGAAATCAGCAAAATAAAAATAAAAATCAATGAATGATTAAAAACTTGTCAAAAACAGTGGTATCTTTAACATTCTTCTAAATACTGAAAAAGTGGTGGTCAAATGCACCTCAGTCAGCCAGCTGCCAGGGAGAGAAACAAGGCAGCTTACCCAAAGGGCCTTCTTCTTCTGACATAAATACTGTACTAACAGAAGACCTACGTTCATAGTTTTATGACTTATATTTTGTATGTTATAAACCATCTGGAGTCCCTGGAAGTGAGTGGTCTATAATAAATACATTTTATGGTGACTCAAGTAGATGGAACAGATTTCAACTAGGCAATGGGGATAGCCCTTGTTGGATTGACAGTGCAGAGTTAAACACAAAAGTGTATGCATCACAGCACAAGTTTCATTTTTAATATCAAAATAACAGGCACAATATCTGCAGACAAGAGAATTACTTATTCATGTAGAACTTTCATTCTAAATTGTGGGACTAAAGCGTCTTCCTCTATCACCACTATTATTGAGCTATAAAGCTCAATAATATACTCTTCTTCACATGGATGAAAACTTCCATTTGGCAGTTGGAAGATGTTCCTCTCTTGAGTCAGAAAATAATGCAATGTATTATCAATGCGGAGAATCCAACCAGTTTATAGTCATTAAAAGTAGTGAACTTACAAAAGGTGCCTTGAGAATATAAAATGATCACCAGTGAACAGCCTGCCACCTTTTGGGCCTATACTTCTCTCCTATAATATATACTTTCCAATAGTAATTAGGTCACTGTTTGGGTAATAATGGTAGGGTCTTCTTTAATCAGAAAGGTTTCATCCATTTCCTGTGAAAGTGTTTTATAACATACACTAATAACCTCTTTCCTTTGTTTCCAAAGTCCTTTTGAATGGTGCATTCTTTGGCTCAAAATAAGCTTACAGGTTGATTGCACTATGGTCTATTTTTCCCCCAGCAACTAAGATAATATAGTTGTTGCTACAAACTGAGCAGTTGTAGAAACAAGTTATCACAATAATTCATTTGTAATTTCACATACCACTTAAAAGCCAAGTGGGGTTTCACCTGCCCCACTAGATCCAGTAAAGTGGGCAGGCTTTGGCAACAACTGACGTGGGCCTACTCTTGAAATACTAACAGCTCCTACTCTATTGGCCTGTTGGAAGGCTGTAAAGCCCTGCTCTTCCCCCAGGCATTTGGGTTTGGACATTAGCCTGGGGGGTGGGGAGTGTTTTCTCCCTCTGGCACAAATGTGT
>NW_015414110.1:0-1751 GCF_001527695.2 Protobothrops mucrosquamatus | reverse complement strand
CATTCTTCAGTCTTTTGAATCTCTATATTTCTGATTTGGCAATTATAAAACACAAGCCTTTAGAAGTTAGCTCGGATGTAAGTCCAAAGACCAATAATAAGAAAGAGATGCACCCTTAAAATTACTGAGTTCTCCCAGACTCAAGCAGAACAAAATAAAACTTCACGTGCCTTAGAAGGCAAACATAGAGTTTGTTGTTGTTAATTGCGAAGTCGTGTCCGACCCATCGTGACCCCATGGACAATGTTCCTCCAGGCCTTCCTGTCCTCTACCATCGTCTGGAGTCCATTTAAGCTCACGCCTGCTGCTTCAGTGACTCCATCCAGCCACCTCATTCTCTGTCGTCCCCTTCTTCTATTGCCCTCCATCTTTCCCAGCCTTAGGCTCTTCTCCAGGGAGTCCTTCCTTCTCATTAGGTGGCCAAAGTACTTGAGTTTCAACTCCAGGATCTGGCCTTCTAAAGAGCAGTCGGGGTTGATCTCCTCCAGGACTGACCGGTTTGATTGCCTTGCAGTCCAGGGGACTCGCAGGAGTCTTCTCCAGCACCATAGTTCAAAGGCCTCAATTCTTTGGCGCTCAGCCTTTCTTATGGTCCAACTTTCACAGCCATACATTGCAACTGGGAAAACCATGGCCTTGACTATATGCACTTTTGTTGGCAGGGTGATGTCTCTGCTTTTAAGTATGCTGTCTAGATTTGCCATAGCTTTCCTCCCCAGGAGCAAACATAGAGTTAGATTCTAATTCTCCCCTCCTCAGAGGAAAAAAAAAGACATACTTTGAAATTATTGGGATCATTTCCAATGGCCTGGTTTCCAGAAATCATTCAGACAACCCCACAGAGGGCCAGCCAGCAGGCGATGAGACAATTCACCAGTGTAGAAAATTATGTAGAACGTGTGAATTTGACTGCTGTGATAATCGCACAGTCAACTTACTAAAATCTGATGGAAATCAATAGTGCTGATCCTAAGAGAGTGATCGGTTGATTGGGCCACGCTAATGAGATAAATAAGGAAGAATTATTCTTATAGTAGAATTATTCTTCTCTGAATTCATCCCAGTCTAGACACTCAGTGCTGGATCCGAGCGTCGAAGAAGCAGATGCTGATGTAATTCTCTGTTTTGACCTCTCTCTAACAGTCAGCCATCAACTGACCTCTAGCACCGTGATTAATATCTTGAAGATTGCTGTAATTCAAATGGAGGGCACTTAAGGCGCATGGCGTGTCCAAGGGGAAATCAGGCTTAGAGACAATTAAAAGAATTAACCGGACAGCGAGGATCAATAAAATTATATTAATATATAGATTGGTGCGCTAAGGGGAAATGGCAGGAAACTTTTGAATTCTGGGGTTGTTTTTTTTTGTTCCTTTAGATCTCTTGTGGCAATAAATTTGATTTTCAAAGTCTAATTGGCAGCCAAAATTGAATCACTTTGGGTGCACAAATTGATGTATGTTGTTCAAAATTGAAATATCTCAGATTATGAGGGATGAATTATGCCCTTAGCAATAAGATCCTTCCTTCCTTCCTTCCTTCCTTCCTTCCTTCCTTCCTTCCTTCCTTCCTTCCTTCCTTCCTTCCTTCCTTCTTTCTTTCTTTCCTTCCTTTTCCTTCCTTCCTTCCTTCCTTTTCCTTCCAACCTTCCTTTTCCTTCCTACCTTCCTTCCTTCCTTCATTTTCCTTCCTTCCTTCCTTCCTTTTCCTTCCTACCTACCTTCCTTCCTTTTCCTTCCTTCCTTCCTTCC
>NW_015414109.1:0-1751 GCF_001527695.2 Protobothrops mucrosquamatus | reverse complement strand
GACTGGCCTAGGGGTATTTTAAAGGGGTTTTAAATTAAATTTTTAGTAGAAGCGGCCAAATTTGAATAGTTATTTTTAATCTTTTTTAAATTTTGTATTGTACTGTACCATTGTTTTAAACTGGCTGTAAGCCGCCCTGAGTCCTCCGGGAGAAGGGCGGGGTATAAATTTAATAAAATCAAATCAAAATCAAAATCAATATCTCTCACCTTTCCTTAACAAGTGCTGTATGTATGTGTTATATGTGTGTGTGAGATATGCATTTCTAAAGACTATACTCAATGCATTTGACTAAGTGGACTGCACGGGGAAATTAATGTGATAAAATATTGGTATTTAAGGAACAGAAGACTCTTTGATCAAAATAATTGTGTATAAAGTGAGGATAGTAGAAGAAAAAGTGAGTAGTGAGGATCAAAGAAGAAATTACTAGAAGGTTCTCAGAAGAGCGGTAAAGTATAACTAAAGGAGAATTGAGTATTTGTCCATATAATCAACAAGACTAAAATTTGACTTGATGCCTTCTATCTAATTTTTGTACAGGTGGTCCTTTTTTAGCGATTGCTTAGTTTAGCAACTGCCTTGTTTAGCAACTGTTTGCAGTTATGAAGCTGATGAAAGAGTAACTTTATGACCAATCCTTAGATTTATGACCTTTGTAGGCCTGTAAAGCAAAGCAAAGCAAAGCAAGATCCTAAGCATGGTTGTGGTGTCACTTGTCATAGTTGCTGGTCCTAATTGTGGTTGCTAAATGAGAACTACTCTAAAATAGCCCACGTGAGCTTAATGCCTTTTCTAAAATTTTAGTTAGAAAAACAGAAAACCTGGATTATAATATACTGGATCTATCAGTTCTGCCTTCCCATGTTATTATTTTAGTTGATCAGAATGATGGACATCTCATTTCATTATACTATCTTAAAGAGTTCTGTAAAATCTAAGTACAATAGAAATAAACCTGTACTTTTTAACAAGATTACAATCCTGCTTATACAGGTAGTCCTCTACCTATACCAGGGGTTCCCAACCGGGGGAGCTCGCACCCCCCTGGGGGTGCGAGATGATATTCCAGGGGTGTGGAAACTTGGGTTTTCAAAATTATAGTGTATTGCCGTTATTTTGAACTTTTGTAAGGGATACGAAAATAGATCAGAAGCGTTCTAGGGGTGCAGGGTATAGAAAAGGTTGGGAGCCACTGACCTATACGGACAGTTTGAAATTAACAACAATCCTGAAAAAGTGACTTATGACTGTTTTCATACTTATGACCATTGTAGTATCCCCATGCTCACATGATCAAAATTCAGATGCTTGACCACTGAGTCATATTTATGATAAGTGTCCTGGGGTCATGTGATCACCTTTTGCTACATTCTGACAAGCAAAATCAATGGGAAAGCCAGATTCATTTAACAACCATGTTACTAACTTAACAACTGCAGTGATTCACTTAACAATTATGGCAAGAAAAGTTGTAAAATAGGGCAAAAACCATTTAATTAACTGTCTTGCTTAGTAACAGAAAATTTGGGCTCAATTGCAGTCATAAGTTGAGGACTACCTGTATTTACTTTGGAATTGTTGTTGAACTTATCCCTATCCTTTAATTTTCTGTTACCTTAACATAAACTTGTAGAATAACATGTTAGTGTTTTGAAATAATTAGGAGCAAGTACTTTGCTTAGTAACATTTTATTGCTGTTATTTGAGTAACATCATAAATTGATATATGCTATTTGTAATTTTATGTT
>NW_015414108.1:0-1751 GCF_001527695.2 Protobothrops mucrosquamatus | reverse complement strand
AAACCCATCTATTCCATGCGGCTGGCCTGGCGTAGTTTTGATTGGGCTTTGCTAGGGGTTTTATATGGGGTATTTTAGAGCAGGCTTTTTATTCAATATTTATTGTGATTTTTATTATTGCCTGTTCACCGCCCTGAGTCCCGTAAGGGAGATAGGGCGGTATATAAATTTAAATAATAAATAAATAAATAAATAAATAAAAACAAGATATGATCAGAATCAGTTATTTCTTCGCAAGTTTTGCTATTTGTTAGTTTAAAAAGTAGGCACAGTTGGACAAGCCGTAAACTCTTCAAAATGGTACAGTTCTTATTTATTCTGATATTCTTTTTCAATAGTAATAGTAAGAGTCTGCACATACTGTAGCATCATAGGCTGCATAGAAAGAACAACACAATAATAATAAAAATAGTAAAAGCAGGTGAAAAAACTTTAGGTCTGCATAAAGTGGCCTTGCTTTAGCTTTGTGAGACACTGCACACTGTAAATGGCTCTGTGGTCCTCCATCTTTAATTTGCCCATTGAGGCAAATTTGGCCATTTGGAAAAGAGGTTTTTGGGTATCCTGCTTCTAATATTTGCAGGAAGTATTTCTGGGAACTGCCACAAAGCTTCTTCTAGCTATTGCAAGTACTAGGAGAGATTGAAGAGGAGATCAAAGTGAAGCAATGTAGCTATTTTGCTCTTAGAAGTCTGAAGTCTGCTTTGCTAAGCAATTTTGAGAAGGAGCTTTGCTCAAGACTTCACAGCAAAATGCACTCTCAGAGATTTGCACACCCTAAAAACATATCAGTTCTCCCATTTAAGGACAAGAGATTGGTTTGGAATCTCTTGATACCAAGGGTATAGACCTGTGAACTGGAATCCAGCACAGTTCCTTCCCAGCTTCCAATGTAATTTATATTCCAATAATCTATCTGGGCACAAAGTGCTTCCTTCCTATTTAGAAGGAGTACAGCTGCCTAGAAAAAGCACCAAGGATAATGGGAAGCATCTTGCAGGAGTGGGAATTAAATTTAGATAAAGGTATGGGAAATTGGTGCTTTCAAACTGCTTATGTCTACCATTGGTGAATGAGAAAATTACCCCAACATTAATTGCAAGAGCACTCATGGTATATTACTACAGTTCTAAATGTGCCTATAAGACCCCGAAGGCTGGGCCTCAATAATTTAGATTATTCATTGGATTTACATTTATAATAAATGTGAGGTATATTTTTAGTGTGAACAGTGGAAATTAGGAAATTCAGTGGTAACTTTTGATTGATTGATTAATTAAACCATTTGATGGTTCTTGATTCTAAGAGAAGGATGAATTAATTTGCTTGTTATAAATGATATGATATTCAGGGGACTGAAATATTGGGTTGATAGCCCTTAATGACTGGCTTTAGCATTGATCAGTAAACATGGGATGTTTCCCTCTTCAAGGCAATGAAGGATGTGATAAGCCAAGTGCGTTTGTAAAACACAATAAAACCTATTATATAGAAGCAGAGTGCAAATAAAGAAAAGAAACTGAGATAGAATTTTGGGAGTAGTTTAAAGTAAAGGCTGCTCCCTTTATAGGTTTGGGGTATTTTTATAATGTTGAACTAATCTGTATATTTGAAAATGTGAACATTATTATCTATAAGCCTCCTTTGACTGGCCAAGTGTCTGCAACTCAAGCAATTCTTATTACATAAAAAATTAATTGGAATTTTGGGCATCAACAATACTCATCCAATTTGGCTTTCTAATCTAATTA
>NW_015414107.1:0-1751 GCF_001527695.2 Protobothrops mucrosquamatus | reverse complement strand
CCGTAATGAAATTATTCAAGCCTTTTATAAGCAGAGATTTCAAATTATGGCACAAGATGTTATAATTTTAAAGGAGATACCATCCAAAATACTTAGAAGAAGGAAGGATTTCGCCTTTCTGGTTGAAGAGTTGAAAAAGCGACAAATTCAATTTAGATGGGATATACCTGTTGGTATAATTGTGAATTACATGGGAACATGCTACAGGCTCAACTCGGTTTCGAAAGCAAGAGACTTTTATATCTCAATTTTGAAAGTGGGTTCATCATCATCTTCATGAGGTACAAGAAAGGAAGGAATTCTTGAAGAGCAAGTGGCTGAGGGAGCTATGTCATCAAGTGTTACAAAACTACAAGACCAAGCTAAGCAGCAACTTATGGAAATTAAAGATGATCCGAAGTTACAAAGAATGACCCGTGCAGCTCATAGACGTAAAGAAAGAGAGCAGCAAAAAGTAGATGTTGTACCTACAGTGCAGCAAGTTATTTCAGAGCCAGTGGGAGGTGCGAGGCCGAAGAGATCAGTAACAGCTGATTTACAAGGAGCGTTCCAGAGGCTCTCTGCCATTAAAGATGGCAAGGTTTCTGACATGGAATGTTAATGGCTTGAATTCTCCACAGAAAAGAAAAAAGATATTTCATTATTTGAAACAACATAAAAATGATGTATGTTTACAAGAAACTCACATTACAGCAAAGGATCAAAAATATTTGATTAATTCTCAGTTGGGAATACATTTTATGGCACCTGCGCGGCAGAAAAGAGGCGGGGTAGTTATTTATGTGAGGAAAGAGTTTCTGCCCAAATTAATTGATTTTGATCCAGAAGGAAGATATGTTTTTATTGAAATATTATTGAGTGGAAAGAAATGTCTTATTATTAAATTATATGCTCCAAATCAACAACAGAAACAGTTTTATAAATTGGTACATCGGAAATTAAATCAACTGGATTATAAATCAGTTATTATGATGGGAGACTGGAATGGAGTTTTAGATTCACGAAGAGACAAGAAAGGTTCCTGTAAAGCTTTTAGTTCTATGCGGCCTAAAACCTTTTTTGATTTGAAGGACGAATTGGAATTAAAAGACATTTGGCAAGAACGAAATATGGAAGAAAGAGATTTCACTTTTTTCTCGGATAGGCATCAATCTTATTCTAGAATTGATTTTTTAAAATTACTAATGATTTTTTTCTAGGGTGAAGAATATTAAGATCTTTCCTAGGACATTGTCAGATCATAGTCCTGTATGGATGGAATTATTTGCTGAAGAGGGGAATAGAAGAACTTGGAGACTGAATGAAAATTTATTTAGATATGATACAAATGTGCAGAAATGTAGAGACGAATTGAAAGAATTTTTTTTGTTGAACATGCATAAAGACACTTCGATTTCAATGGTTTGGGACACTAGTAAAGCGTATATGAGAGACATTTTGATTTATATGAACAATGTTTATAGGCGTAAACAGATGCAAAAACGAAAAGAGTTAGAGGATGAGATTAAATTAAAAGAAAAGGCTTTTATTTCAAATCCACTGGATAATAATTTAACTGTGCTTAGGGAGCAATTTAATATGTTAATAGCAGATCAGACTGCAACTAGTTTAAGGTACATGAAATATAATACATTTTGTAATGCAAATAAACCTGGAAGATGGTTGGCCTACCAACTACGAAAGAAGCAGAAGTCAAGAACTATAGAGAAAATAGATTATAATGGTAAAGTGACATCTCAACAAAATTTGAT
>NW_015414106.1:0-1751 GCF_001527695.2 Protobothrops mucrosquamatus | reverse complement strand
TGATACCTATTTTGAAAAAAGATGTTAATTTGGAGGATTGGCAGAAGGGGATTAATAAGTTCATATGGGCGGGCAAAAAGCCAAGAGTTAAGTTTAAGATCATGCAAGATGCACGGGAAAGAGGAGGACTTAAGGTGCCGAATTTAAAATTATATTATGATGCGGTGGCTTTAACATTGATTAGTGACTGGCTTAATTTTTTTTTTTATTGAAAATTTTTAAAAGTTTTACAATATAACTCCCCACCTCCCTCAAACTCCACCCTTCCCCACCCCCCTCCCTTCCCCCCAACTTCCCAGAGCTACACACAGGGTTTACAATACAATAATTATACTCTGTCTTAAATTATGTTACCCTTAAGTTAACAATTCTATGACATCCTTTAGCTCTCTCCTAAACTAACATATTAAACATCATTATTACAAATTAATTAATTTTAATAAAATATACTATATTAACAATCACAAATTTACTCAAAAACCAAATGAAACTTTTTAGTTTCATATTTCTTCTCAATATAATCTATCCATCTTCTCCAAACCAATATATATCTTTCTTGTGAGTAATCCTTCACATAGGCTGAAATCTTAGCCATTTCTGCTAAATTTGAAACTTTAAATGCCCAATCTTCTATAGTGGGCAAACGATCCGTTTTCCAACATTGAGCTATTAATAACCACGCAGCAGTTATCAAATTCAGCATCAATTCCATTTCTTTTTTATCCAAATTTTCCATAATACCCAGCAAAAATAGCTGAGGCTTAAACTTTATCTTTTTCTTGAAGACATTTTGAATGTTCCACCAAATCTTTATCCAAAATGCTTTAACCATCCTACAAGTCCACCACACATGAAAGTAAGTTGCATCTAAATTTCCACATCTCCAACACTTAGGTTGTAAGTTAGGATACATACGAGACAATTTTTGAGGATCCAAATGCCACCTATAAAACATTTTGTAAAAAATTTCTCTTAAATTCTGTGCTTGAGTAAATTTTACATTCCTAGTCCAAATTGTCTCCCATGTCTCCAGTAAGATCGGCTCTTCTATATTTTGAGCCCATTTTATCATACAATCCTTCACCAATTCTGTTTCCGAATCCAATTCAACCAATACACCATAAATTCTTTTTATATGAGCTTGAGATTGATGTCTAATCTGTTTAATCAAATTCACATCCTGTACTATAATACCAACTTTTTGATCCAAACTCCACCTCATAGACAATTGGCTATAGTAAAACCATGAGTATTCAATATTCTCTTGTTTCAAATCTCCCAAAGATTTAAGTTGCCAATCTTGTCCTACCGGCAAAAGTAATTCTTTATATGAAACTTTATCCAGTTTAACTCCCCTAGATATCCCCTCTATCATCTGTCCTGGGCTTGTCCAGATCGGAATCTTGTAATTTAATCCGTAATAATATTTCTTCCAAACTCGAAGCAAAGCATTTCTCAAAATATGAGCCTTAAAAATTCTATCTACTTTCTTATCATAAATTAAATATGCCTGCCAACCAAACAACAAATCCCATCCTTCAAGAAAAAGTATATTTCTATTTGTCAAATTTAGCCAATCACTAATCCATGTCAAAACCACCGCATCATAATATAATTTTAAATTAAGAACTTTAAGTCCTCCTCATTCTCTTATATCCTGCATAATCTTGAACCTGACTCTTGGCTTCTTGCCCGCCCAAATAAATTTGTTTATACCCTTTTGCCAATCATCCAAGTTAGCATCTTTTTTT
>NW_015414105.1:0-1751 GCF_001527695.2 Protobothrops mucrosquamatus | reverse complement strand
GGAACGCGGCGGAACCGCGTTCCGGCACCTTTTTCCGGGCCGGCCGCACCGGAAATAGCCCCTCCCACACCGGAAATAGCCCCTCCCAAATTTTACTTGCATTCCTGTTCTCTAAAGGGGCGGTCCTAGGGTTTGATGAGGGCGTGGCCAGGTTTGAGTTCCGCCACCTTTTCTCCGAGAAAAAAAGCCCTGGTTTTAGCCACATCATAAATGCCATTAGTATTCTGAAACAAAATCAGGTCTTCGGTAGTTAACATAGCGAATGCCATCTGATTTGAGGAACCCATCATCTGGCACTATATTGTTTATCATTTTGTCTTGTTTATTCAGTGCTTTTCTTGTTAAAATACAGCAATGGTTTACTATTGTCTCATCTGGATAAAAAAATGGGGGAATTTGATGTACATTTTGCCTTACACAGAAACTTTATTCATTTTACTTTTTAAAAAAAAATCTACTGTGCTACCTCCAACTGAAGTGGTGGTTAGGAAATACTGCTTTATCTGCCTTATGTCTTCATTTTTCCCCATCTAATTACTGCCTATACCTTAATAGTAACCAATATTATAAAACAAGGTATTTGAGAGACTTTTTGACGTGGGGATTTATTACTCTGATTTAAGTAAAAATTGTTTGACAAACTTCCCATTCATATGAATGAAAAAAAATTCCCTATGAGTGGGTTTAATGTATGAAGAGATTTATTTTAAGAATAGGAAGCATTACTAGAAGATCTTTAAAAACACTTAACTATTGCCTGTAATAGGTATATTGCTGGAAACACTGTATTGGTCTTAACTGAAACCAAAGTTAGAGAAACATTGGAGCAATTTCTTAATTAAAAAATTTAAAAAAAAGACAAAGGAAAGATCAATAAAAATAACATTGATGTAGTATATAAATTATAGCTGAAAGTAGAGTTTTTAACCTCATTAATAAGGAATGACTCTGAAAAACAGTTTTGAGAGTTTTACTCCCTAAACATGCTGAAGTTATTGGTCAAACCTGTCATTGCCTTTGAAGGAATAATTTACAGTTCATTTTGCTTTTAAATGCACATGTTTGATCCTTTTGTTTTTTTCTAATGACCGTTTTTGATCCTAAATCACATGAACTGTTCTCTTTCTGAAACTTATATCCTTGTACTATATCATCATTTATGAAAGCTTATTTTACTAGCTCGTCCTAACATGCCAATTATTAATTACAAGCTGGGTGTGGGAATAGTGGGAGAAATGGCAGAACCTCTCATATTTGTGGTTAAAACTTGAAAACTTTTAACTACTAGCATTACATATTAAAAACAGAGCAATAAAAATAACTCTTAAATATTTTTAAATAATAAAGGAGATGGTTTTTCACCATTGCTACTTAAAAGTTCAGGGAAAACTACTATGTTCAGATTGTGGGTGCTTGTTGTTTTGGAATTATAGGGGTTTGAGTATATTTTTTCATTCTAAAGACCGATGAATGCTGCAGAAATGAGAAGCTACTGGAAGTTGAAGTGGATTGTTTTTAGGAGATATACATTTGTAGGAATTTATTAGCTTTGGTTCAATCTCTGTTCAATACTGTACTTCTTTCTTTCTTTCTTTCTAGGATTGCTAGACCCAGGGGTCCCCAACCTTGGCCACTTTATGACTTGTGGACTTCAACTCCCAGAATTCCTCAGCCAGCATGTCCACAAGTCATAAAGTGGACAAGGTTGGAGACCTCTGTGCTAGATTATAATTTTGAAAATAGTCCAGTGA
>NW_015414104.1:0-1751 GCF_001527695.2 Protobothrops mucrosquamatus | reverse complement strand
GACTCAAAAAAAGAGCTAAATCCAGACATACAGGCAGTCCTCGACTTATGACCACAATTGAGCCCAAATTGTCTGTTGCTAAGTGAGGTAGTTGTGAAGTGAGCTTTGCGCCATTTTACGACCTTTCTTGCCACAGTTAAGTGAATCACTGCAATTGTTAAGCTAATAACATAGTTGTTAAGTGACTTCCTCATTGACCTTGCTTATCAGAAGGTTGCAAAAGGTGATCCCGTGAGACCCGGGATACTGCAACTGTCATAAATATGAGATGATGAGGATGAGGATGAGGATGAGGATTTTGGAAGGGGCCTTGAAGGTCATCTAGTCCAGGGCTTTTCAACCTTTTCACCCATTTTACCACTTTTAGCATATGGCAACATCCGAGTACCACCAGTCGCCTAGCAAGGTGTCAAAAACTTGATGACCAAAAAAAAAAAAGGAAAAAAGTGATAAAGTGCAGGTAGTCCTCGACTTACAACAGTTCTCTTAGTGACTGTTCGAAGTTACAGTGGCACTGGAAAAAGTGCCCCCCAAGCCACAACCGAGCAAGACACCTGCCTGCCCACCCGGCCGCGCTCTTCCTCCTGTCCGAGGTTTTCATTGTTGTGAGCATTTCTGTTGAGGATTGGCAGCGGGGGTGGGGGGGGTGTTTGGTTTTTATTCCCCCCCCCCATCTGCTGGGTGGTTGCAGCAGGTTTTGGTCACTTCACATGACCCTGGGACACCGTGACCGTCATAAATATGAATCAGTTGCCAAGCATCTGAATGTAAATCATAAGACCCTGGAGATGCTGCAACATTCCAGCTGATCGGCGCTTCTTCTGGGCTCAGCAGAAGCGCCAGGATCAGTGCTGCTTTCCAGCTGATCGGTGCTTCTTCAGGGCTCAGCAGAAGCACCAGGATCAGCACCGAGCTCCAGCTGGAGCCTGGCACTGATCCTGGCACTTCCGCTGAGCCCTGACAGCCCTGCAGCTCCAGCCATCTCTCGCTCAGGCTCAGCTCATTCCCCTCCCCCGCTACCACTTTTCTAGGATGGTCGCGTACCACCTGCCAGGTGCCAATGTACCACAGGTGGTACCCGTACCACTGGTTGAAAAGCCCTGATCTAGTCCAACCCCCTGCTCAGGTAGGAAACCCTATACCAGTGATGGCGAACCTTTTAGACACCGAGTGCCCAAAAACTTCCCTGCCCGCCCCCGCCCCGGCCTCCATCCCGCCCGCCTGGAGGGCCATCTACCGCCTCCACGGACCGCTGCAGATCGCCCAGGTGGCCCTGCAGCACCATGGCGGCCACGCTGTCTGCCCGTGCCCCGCAGCATAATCTGCACATGACGGGGCACGATGGCAGAGTCTTGTCCCTACTGCCCGACTGCCATGTCCTTGGCTGCACTGTTCCGCCCAGGCCGCGCCAGGGGCATCTCTCCTCTGGGGGGCTGCTGGTGAGGAGGGGGCCACGGGGGGAGGTGGGGCTGGGGCGACGGCACGCATGCCCACAGAGAGGGCTCTGCGTGCCTTCTCTGGCACGTGTGCTATAGATTCACCGCCACTGCCTTATACCATTTCAGACAAATGGCTGTCCAGTCTCTTCTTAAAAACTTCCAGTGTTGGAGCATTCACCACTTCTGGAGGCAGGTTGTTCCACTGGTTAATTGTTCTAACTGTCAGGAAGTTTCTCCTTAGTTCTAGGTTGCTTCTCTCCTTGATTAGTTTCCATCCGTTGCTTCTTGTCCTGCCTTCAGGCGCTTTGGAGA
>NW_015414103.1:0-1751 GCF_001527695.2 Protobothrops mucrosquamatus | reverse complement strand
CCTCCTTCCTTCCTTCCTTCCTTCCTTCCTTCCTTCCTTCCTTCCTTCCTTCCTTCCTTCCTCTCACACTCCTTCCTTCCTCTTCTCTCTTCCTCCTCTCCTTTATTCATCTCCTCCCTCCCTCCCTCCCTCCCTCTTCTTCTCAATCCCATCTCCTCTCCCCTTCCTTGTTTTCTTGCAGCAGGAGCTCTGCCGGCCGCTAGGGGGCCATGATGAATTGCCCTCTATCGGCTGTCTCGAGAACTGCAGATCTGTTCGCTCTTCCAGAAGGATTCCCAAACCGCCCGGATCCTTTGGGAATCTGCTTAAAACGGCCGCCCCGCGTTTTAGCTGCTTAGCAGGACACCCCCCCCCCCCGCAGAATGCATCCCCCCCCCCAGGAAGCTTATCTGCCTTCTCTCGGCTTTGTCTCTTGACCCAGCCAGGATAGACGCTCACACGTTCGGCTTCCTCGGGGTTAAACCGTGGCTTATTGAATAAACCTCAACCTGGTTAAGTCACGAATCCCACCTTACGAACCCCGAGTTTGCCTCTAGTGATGGCACTGAGCTGAAGAAACGCGACCGCATGGTTTAGCCGTAACGTGTGAAGACGGATTTTATCTCTCTCTTTCCCCCCCCCCCACCCCAACTAAGCCAGCAGAAGACCGCAGCTCAAACGCAGGCGTCAGGGTGGTTAAATGTTGGCTGAATCCGCCTGAGGATTTCCAACGCCCCGGGCTGGCCGGCTGGCACAAGAAAAGGCATCGGATTACCTTTCCTAGCTTTAGGATCTCCTCGTGGCCCCCGTTCCGTGAATAATAACTTACTAACATGTATGACCCTGGATCAAAAAGGGCCCTGCTAGTACCAGCCAGCTTAGCTTTATCTTCTAGGCCGATAAAAATGCATCAGAATAAAAGAGACGGAAGGGACCTCGGAGATCATCTAGTCCAACCCCCTCCCTGCTCAAGGCAGGAAATTTAGATGCCAGCAACTAAGTCAATTCCTGACGAGTTTACGATCACACCCCCCTATGGTTGTCTCTTTGCGGAAAAAGCGTTGCCGTTTCAACCTTCCGTGGCATCTATGTTTTTCATTTATTTTTCAATTTAGCTTTGTGCCCCGGGGCTTTCCTCGTGGTCTTCTTTCCCAGGCTAGTCGGAGGCGACCTGGCTTCGCTTTTTGACATCAGCTGACTCTCTCATCTAGATCTACCAAAGGAACGGAGAGAACCCCCCCTCGGGGGAACCCACCAGGTCGACGTGAATATAAATCCTTCGTGTTCCCAGCTAAATAACTTGAGATGTCCCATCCTGAATTCTGCGCGCCTGGCGCAGCTCGAAGGAGATCCGAATAAACCAGCCCGCTTCCAGTTCTAGCTTGTCTCCGCCACTGCGTTCCCACGACCCCCGCGCGAGCTCAGCCCGGCTCTTTCCAGGTCTAGCACGCGCATTCCCACGCTAGGATCCGCGAAGCTCCCCATTGCTTAGGCTCCCCACTCTGCCCGCGGCGTTAGCTTAGGGATCCTGGGCAATTTTAGCCCGCTAGATTGATTTCTTTCTTTCTTTCTTTCTTTCTTTCTTTCTTTCTTTCTTTCTTTCTTTCTTTCTTTCTTTCTTCCTTTCTTCCTTCCTTCCTTCCTTCCTTTCTTTCTTTCTTTCCTCCTTCCCTCCCCTCCCCTCCCTCCCTCCCTTTCCTTCTTTCTTTCTTCCTTTCTTTCTTTTTCTTTCTTTCTTTCTTTCTTTCTTTTTCTTTCTTTCTTTCTTTCTT
>NW_015414102.1:0-1751 GCF_001527695.2 Protobothrops mucrosquamatus | reverse complement strand
AACTGGACTTTCTTTGTTTTTTTTCCTTGAAGACATTTCACTTCTCATCCAAGAAGTTTCTTCAGTTCTTGAAAAAAGCACCTTTGGGACATCCACGACCTGGATGACGGAGAATCTCCTTAGACATTTTCATGCAGAAGATCTGCAGAAGATCCCAAAGCAGCCTCTCCAGGATGACCAGAAGAGGTAAGCTTTTGAAGTAGAACATGGTTATTGAAGCTCTGATCTGTGGACCTAATTCAAGGACACAGGTGGATCTAAGAAGTCTTTTTCCTTTACAAACCTTACTTCAAGGTTCTGTTTTTTTCAAACTCTTATTCCATAAGGGGAACAAGAGTACTCAGTGTTCTTTGTAACAGATTTTCAGATATTGTCAGCTGTGAAAAATCAGGATCCCATGTTAAGTTCCAGTTAAGATAATGTATTTCTCGTGCCTATAAGCAAAGCTTTAGTCAACTAACAGTCAGCATTAAATTGGCACTATAAAAGAATGGAATTCAAGAGAGGTTGGTCTGAGACCACGTGTGAGAACATAAAGATTCCAGGCTGCTTCCTCTCTTAACTCCGACCTCAGGCTCTGCCTGTCCTTCTCCTACAGATATTCTTCCAGGCTCAAAGGGTCCATTCAGCCACTGAATAATTTTGGGTGGTGGTGGGGAGAATGAATACTCTGCTTCCAAAGACAAGTAGGGATGGAACAACATTTAAATTGGAATTCATGGTGTGTGCGCTTCAATTTAGGTTTAAAATTAAAATTAATCAGAGTTAAAGTGACTATTCTCTGGCTGTATGTCCTAAAGGTGCTTTAAAAAATAATAATAATAACTGGAATTTTTTTTTTCATTGACAACGTTTCACTTCTCATTCCATGAAGCTTCTTCAGTTCTGTTTGAATGGTGGAGGATGAGACTATTTATATTCCTTGCAGTCATCTGGTCATTAACACTCTTTAAATTGTTTTTTTGAAAAAAAAAACACCTTTGGGACAACCATGACCTGGATGACTGAGATTCTCCGTAGACATCTCTCTGGCTGTATATTTCATAACTTCCAATTTCTGCTACAGTAGAAACTTCAATCTTTGAAAGTCTTCAGGGGCCACATTCAGGAACCCCAGGGAGCCTGACACCTCCGGTTGGGTAACTTATTAATAATAAAGCTGGAAGGGACCTTAGAGGTCATCTAGTCCAACCCCCTGCTCAGGCAGGGAACCCTATACTGTTTCAGACAAATGGCTGTCCAGTCTCTTCATAAAAACTTCCAGTGTTGGAGCATTCACCGCTTCTGGAGGCAGGTGGTTCCGCTGGTTAATTGTTCCAACTGTCAGGAAGTTTCTCCTTAGTTCTAGGTTGCTTCTCTCCTTGATTAGTTTCCATCCGTTGCTTCTTGTCCTGCCTTCAGGCGCTTTGGAGAATAGCTTGACTCCCTCTTCTTTGTGGTAGCCCCTCAAATATTGGAAACCTGTTACCATGTCATCCCTAGTCCTTCTCTTCATTAAACTAGACATACCCAATTCCAGCAACCGTTCCTTATATGCTTTAGCCTCCAGTCTCCTGATCATCTTTGTTGCTCTTCTCTGTACTCTTTCTAGAGTCTCAACATCTTTTTTACATCGTGGTGACCAAAACTGGATGCAGTATTCCAAGTGTGGCCTTACCAAGGCCTTGTAAAGTGGTATTAACACTTCACGTGATCTTGATTCTATCCCTCTGTTAATGCAGCCCAGCACTGTGTTGGCCTTTTTGGCAGCT
>NW_015414101.1:0-1752 GCF_001527695.2 Protobothrops mucrosquamatus | reverse complement strand
TAATGATTTTAAAGTTTCAGGGGATTTTTAAGGATAATTTTAATTGATCGGCCTATTTAAATATTTCTTTTTAATTCGGCTTTTAATTATTGTATTTGTATTGTAGTTTTATGAGGCTGTTAGCCGCCCTGAGTCCCATGAGGAGAAGGGCGGGGTATAAATTAAATTATAAATAAATAAATAAATAAATAAATAAGAAGGAAGGGGAAAAAACTCTGTATGAAGCTGTGATTCCAAAAACTTAAAATAATATCCAAAACTGTAAACTCAGATTAACACTTATCTTATGACAGCCATGATCCAAAACTGCAAAGATTTCAATGAAGCTCTTCAAAGGAATTACCAACAAGGAGAGCTTTTCCTCCATTATTGTCTGTATTTAATCCTATGTATTATCCTGAATCTTTGGGGAAGAAACCTATGTAGGTCAAGGTTCCATTGACACAGATGTTTCTCCCTTCCACTCCCCCATGCAAAAGACACACACAGAGAGAAAGTGAGTTAAGGAACATGGCAAATGGGCCCCATAGTTGTGTCTCAAAAATACTTCCAATAGGCCATTCAAAGAGAGCGAGAGAATGAAAAGGTTGCTAAGCCATTTGCCATGAAATTTTGTTTAATGCAATACTGAGGTTTCAGTTTGGGTGAAATGTCTGTGCAGTTTCACATGAAAAAGAAGAAAAAAACACTACGGATTTTGAGATAAAATTAATAATTTAAAGTATTTGGGGAAGTTTTGAATTCACATCAATCTCTCCAACTGTGTGTTTCCATGATGTAGAGAAAAAAACAACAAATTGTATCAAACATCAGACCCATTCTTTACCTTTTTTAAAAAAAAAA
The DNA here is from genome assembly GCF_001527695.2 of Protobothrops mucrosquamatus. Taxonomy (NCBI): domain Eukaryota; kingdom Metazoa; phylum Chordata; class Lepidosauria; order Squamata; family Viperidae; genus Protobothrops; species Protobothrops mucrosquamatus. The sequence goes on along the minus strand of NW_015414101.1, from coordinate 909 downwards.
TGCAAATTATATAGCAGGATCCCAGGTTATTGTGGTAACTCTAATAATACTTGTCATCAATCAGTCAACAATAAGCTTTTGGTTTGATTCATCAAAGTTCCTTTTTTTTCTTTTGATCTCAAAACTTTCTCTGTTGTGGGTTTCATATTGTGGATCTCTCTCCTTCAAGAAGCTTGCCAGAATCTGCCTGCAAAGGCCTTCAAAGTATAAGGTACAGTAAACATTTTCTATATAATTTTAATAATAATCACAATGATACTGTATGAGTCAGTGTTATTATCTGGCAGTTACTCATAAGGCTTGAAATGAACTTCTCATGAAAGTGATTTAATAATAATAATAAAGTTGGAAGGGATCTTGGAGGTCATCTGGTCCAACCCCTTGCTCAGGCAGGAAACCCTATACCATTTCATTATAGCCATCCAATTTGTTACCCTTCCCATACTCCTGAAGAAATGCACATTCGTATTCAAATTCTCATTGCTTTTTCTTTTTTAAAAAAGACAAACTTAAAATGAGTAGAAACTGCACAAACATTTTGATCATCACTTGACAGAAAAATAGAAACTTTTCATAAATGAAGTAAGAACATAGGCAGGCAATGGAAGAAAGCAAAATTATCTATTTCTCTATCATTTTTCAGGAAGTTTTACCACATGCTCCTTTACCCATGCAATCCAGACATTCTCATGCAATCATAAAAAGCAAATTTCCTTTTGTATTTGTTGCATGAGCTGTTGGTCATGACTCAGAGCCTCTCTAACTTTACACCATCATTCACCAACAGCCTTAGCAGTTTCAACCATGGGATCATCAACCAAGAAAGCAGTAAGGTGTCCCACCTCTTTTTTAATGGCAAGGGGGAAATGCTTCAGATTTGATTCCAAAAAGTTGCTTTAAGGGCCCGGA
>NW_015414100.1:10062-11814 GCF_001527695.2 Protobothrops mucrosquamatus | reverse complement strand
AGCAAGCGGGTCTGGCCTAGGGAGAATTTTAAATAGGGACAATTTTAATTAGAATTTTAACGGTAACACAGCGGTAAATATTTGTTTTTAATTGGTTTTTATTGGGGATAGTGTTTGTATCGTTTTAATATGCTGTAAGCCGCCCTGAGTCCTGTTGGGAGAAGGGCGGCATATAAGTTTAATAAAATAAATAAATAAAATAAATAAATAAAAGAGGAGGTAGAAGAGAATACAACTCAAAATCATGTTTTAGATTTGAATTTAAAAATGACAAATTACAAGAATGATATGGAAAAAGATGTTACATTGGATTTACAAATAAAACTGGCAGATATCTTAATAACCAAAAGAACATAAAAATAATAAATCAGAAAAGTGACTTGGATAACTTTCTTATCCTGGATTTACAAAAGAGTTGTGTTACACTGTTGAAGGAGTTCTGAAGTTATCAGCTTTTGGGATACTATTGGGATACAGGTAATAAGCTCCAAGATTTTTAAAAACAAAAAGAAGGAATATAAAAATTGGTTCATTTGATCAAGGTTAAAATATATATGCTTTTTTAAGCAGCATTAATGGGTTTTTCTTGACTAGGACTGAATGATGAGGCTTTAAACATTTGTTTATAGATATAAGATATGGGAAGAAAGATGCTTTATTGAAATGTTAGAAAAGATGACAAATTACTGGAATTGTTTATATTTGCCTTGATAGAGGAAAAAGTAATTTCTTTATATTAAAAAATAAGAAAATAAGAAACAAGAAAATAAATCCAGCTGCTATGACTCAATTTCCAGACAACTGTACCTGGATGACTGAGAATCTTCATCAACATATTGTCACATATTTTGGGGAGGAAACCGTGAGATTGGTGTGGGAGGGGTTGATACATTTCAATGATTCCCTGCCTAACTAACTTGCTTTGACTGAGGAAGCTGCTTGGATGAACCACAAAACATCTTAAACCAACAAGAAAATAAGCCATGATTCAATTTCCAGACAAGTCTACCTGGATGACTGGATAATTTGCATCTATTTCTTTATATAGCTTTTTTCTTTATATTTTTTCCCTTTCTTCCTTTTCTCTGCACTTTTTAATTTTCTTTTTTTATCTTTTTCTTAATTTGCATTAAATTTTCTATCTTTGTATTTTTAAACTTTAATAAAAATTATTACAGAAAGTCTGTTAAGTGCAGATCAATATATAGCTAGACTCTGATCACTTTATTGTCTTTCCACAATGCTGATATTTTATTCTCAGTAAAAAAAAATGTGCCATCTGCTCTTAAGAAACAGCTCAGTTAAGATTACTGTACTCTTTGCTGAGCAAAAACCTTAGCTTGCTTCTAGTAGATATTACTGAGAAGATATTAAACATATTGCTGATTTGTTCAGTGCTCTGAAGGATTATAGGCAATTAATGTAGATGATTCAGAGTCATATATAGTGGAACAGCATGCTTCGCTTCAAAAGGTAGAGTTAATTGATCGGTTGGCTGAGCAAATCTAAAAGTGATTTGCATATACAGTATGTTCACCAGATTTTCTTTCCTTGCATTGTTTAAAACTGGTCACCTAAATCAACACTTACCCAGCATTACAGTTGGGAAAGACACCTTAGAGCCTGAACTGCATATGGATGTGAGCTCCACTCAAACACCATTAGATGCCCAATGTATATTTATTGCAGAAAAACTGTTGTTCCTAAGGAATTGAAGAGGGCAAAAGGACTGAAACAACCAAGCTTTGGGCA
>NW_015414100.1:0-1701 GCF_001527695.2 Protobothrops mucrosquamatus | reverse complement strand
ATATAAGAATTAAAGAAGACCATGCTTCAACTTTCAGTTGCAAGCATTTATCACAAGGTTATATTGGTGTAAAAGTATAAAAGCAGAATAATGTGCCATCATCTTAAATACATTTGTGCGGTTATGCACTGTGTTCCTCACACTTTAGGTAGCACTGTCCCTTCATGCAATGGTTAGATATGGCCTGTACATTAAATATGAATCCATTCTAAAAACCTCTGCTTGTAGTTGCATGGAGTTTTTTTTAATAGAGTATTTCTACCTGCATTATTCAGAGATGCATCACAGAATGTCAATAAAGGTTAGTTATAACAATCACCCTGTTTTAGATGCAACTCAGAAGCTGGAACAGATAAAAATGATTCTTTCCCTGCTACGATTGTGCTTAAGAATCAACAGGATTCTGAATATGGATCTATAGCTGTGAGTTGAAGTCCCCTATATTCCTGGCTATTATCCTGTTTGGAATCAATTAAGGTAAAATAGAGAGGAAGACATGGGAGTTGGCTAAAGGAATCAACACTGGAAAGAGAAATCTACAACTAATTTGCAGTGGTGGATTGTTGATGCGCGCTGGTAATCTTAAGAATTTTTTTCAACAAAGGGGAAAAAAAACCTTTTGAGCAATACAAAGTTTTTGCAATTACATATTATTTCTCCTCCTCTTTTTATTATTGTACTTGTCAATTACGAGGTTGCATTGATCCTTTAATACTGTTATATGTACCTGTACTTTGTTAATTAGCATTAAAATGTTAATTAAAAAGGACCTTTCTATGTGCAATGATCACAGGATGTAAAGCTACTCCATATTTAGCACTAAATCAAAAGGCGCGTCTATTTTCCTCTAATGGCACAGAAGAAGTTTCCTTTTCTATTTTTATTTGTCTTTGTAACAACAGCCAATGGCTACATGGTGTCTGGGAAGTTCACTGAATGCAGCTTAAACGTATACAACATCAGACAGCGCAGCATAACATAACCCCTCTAAACATTAAGAAACAAATACACAAGAAAACCTGAATAAAATCTGTGCCATAGAAAGAACTAAACAGTTCAAATCTAGATGTTTTAAAAAACAAAGAAGAAGCCTTGTTTATTTTCACAAGCAACTTAATCTGGCTCCAAGGTTATCATTTATGCCAGGTAAGCCTCTCTAGGATGACTGCTCTCGTGGTCTCCGCCTCACCTTTTGGGAGGGGTATCTGAGTTGGACCATCTGAAAATATCCCTAATATCTTTAACTCTACAGAAATGCATAAATAATCTTTATGCATTTTATTGACACTTAACTAAACTTAAGATACTGTAACATCTTTTAATAATAAATATGTTAAATATCTGAAGATATTTTGTACATCATGTATGAAAGGAGACAACTCTGGTTAAATGTTTAATTTCAACATTTTAAATTAAGGCCTGAAATACAAACAAGATACTTGTGGAGTGTAAAGCAGTAGTATACATCTTACTGCATCATGGTAAACAGTCTTGCTATCACATTTTTGACCAGCTGTTGTTTCCATGCTGTAATCAGGAAGCCCCTTGTAATAGGTTGTGGAACATGGACAAAGTAAAGACACTCATACAGAGTACCGTTTCCACCTGGAACAGTAACTTTCCAAGATGAAGGCTGACGTACCCGATTCTTTAAACGGGAAACAAAAATTATCTTCTTGCCTAACTATCACAGCTTGAATT
>NW_015414099.1:0-1752 GCF_001527695.2 Protobothrops mucrosquamatus | reverse complement strand
TCCTTTTTCACAATTTAATACCAGTGCCTTCTAGACTTCTAAGTAAAAAATGTGAAAACCTAATGCAAATTTATTATGTGGCAAATTTTTCCGTTCTTCAGTTGGACAAAGTACTATTTCTTTTCTATGGGTAGTTTGTCCAAGCATTTTTAATGTAAATTTAATTTATATTAATTCACACATACACACCGTCCATCTACTCTTGGTCCGGCCCCCGGGTCCAATATATGAACCCATTGCGGCCCTCGAGTCAAAAAGTTTGCCCACCCCTGGTCTAGAATATATAAACATACTTTAAATTTATACTAGAAATCTGAATAGCAAAAAGGGTCAAATGTATGTACAAAACCCTGAATCCATATGCTATGGGGGGGGGGGGAGATTATACAAAAGAAATGCTTAAGCTTTCCACATTCTAGAATCTGAAATAAAATGCCTTTACCTCTGCCCAGGCCTCACATTTCCTTAATGATGGGTAAGGACACATAATTTTATAGTTTGGAGTTCTTGAGATTCTGGCATTCTTTCTGAAATGGTATTCTTTGATAAAAAAAAATTTCATCTTATCACAGTGTATCAAAGAGCTGAAGTTGGCAGACCAAGATTTCCTGGAGCACGAGTGTTAAGAGCATCACTTTTCCAAAGAAAGCTCATGTTTTTGGGTGAGTTCCCACTTCCAACATACCAAGTAGATGAAAAAATAGATCTTTCCACAGCCTTGTTAATGTTGCCAACCTTTATCTTATTGGCACTGAATTATAGCTGAACTTTTTTCACATTGTATTGCACCATGATGCCGGATGAATTCTTCTCCAAATATTCCAGCAACTACCGGGATAGATTAGCTGCTCCAAGTTATTATGGTCAATTGTGGAATTCTATTCAATCTTGGTCAGTGTTGATTCTAAGGATATTATCAGAGGAAGGAAGGAGGGAAGGAAGGAAGGAATGAAGGAAGATAATTTTGTTAACTGACAATATTTCAGATTTGCATGCAGACTTGGAGCAGTTCCATCCACCATGGCTCATGGTGATGCAATATTTTCCTTCTGAATGGGAGAGGGGGTCCAGATATTGCTAAACTGAGAGTATTCCTCAGTCTTTCTAGGACATTCTGGAACTGATAGAAGTGTAGGAGCAAACTTTAGGAGGGAAAGAAAACAGCTGACTTGCCCTTAAAATGAGGGACACAAGGAAGAAGAAATACAGGTAGTCCTCAACTTACAACAGTTCATTTAGTGACATTTTGAAGTTACAACGGCTCTGAAAAAAGTGAGTAATGACTGTTTTTCACACACAGAACCATTGCAGCATCCCCATGGTTACATGATCAAAATTCAGACGCTTGGCAACTGACTCATATTTGTCATGTGATCCGCTTTTGCCACCTTTGGACAAAAAAATTCAATGGGGAAATCAGATTCACTTAAGAACCATGTCACTAACATAACAACTACAGTGATTCACTTAACAACTGTGGCAAGAACGGTTGTAAAATGGGGCAAAATTCATTTAACAATTGTCTAACTTACCAGCAGAAATTTTGGGCTCATCATCTGGGCTAAAACTTTACTATTTCTCTTGGGTACCAGAAGTGGGCAGAAGTTGAGGCCTACTTCTACAAAAGAATTTCAACATTGCTTCTACATATTGGAGTAATTTTCACACCACAGAATTTTCAGAAATTCTTTTGAGCAAAACAAAAGCGAACTCAGCAGAAGCATTTGGGATTTTTGTGAACTTGGGGAAATA
>NW_015414098.1:0-1752 GCF_001527695.2 Protobothrops mucrosquamatus | reverse complement strand
TATTAAAAACAGTACAAATACAAAACATAAAAATACAAACCCCTATAAAACCAGATTAAAAAACCGAATATTAGAAGCTGTGTTTCTATTTAAAATTATTTTTAAAATCACCCTAAATAAAATCCTCCCTAGGTCAGGTCCGCTTGCTGGAAAAGCCATGTCTTGAGGGCACGGCGGAAGGTAAGGAGATCCGGAATCGCTATGCCCAAAATAACCACAGGAGGGCACTCTTTGCATCCCCTGTGCTATAGATGGACTTTGTAGTCCCCTTCAGGCTGCTATGCTCCTTTGTTCCTTTGCTGAATTAATACTATCAGCTAGTTCAGGGGTCTTCAAACCTGGCACTTTTAAGACTTGTGGACTTCAAATCCCAGAATTCCTCAGACCTCATGGCTTGTTGAGGAATTCTGGGAGTTGAAGTCCACAGGTCTTAAAAGTTGCTAAATTTGTAGACTCCTGAGTTAGCTGGCTTGCCCTTCTGAGCTCTTCCACGTGCACACACCCCCAACAACTGCACAAATATATCAAACACTACAACACTGCATCAAAGCCGAGGTCCTTTTACTGGACACTGGAAGGTTGGTCTTCAACTCAAGACGGGAATCCATGTGGCTGGTCCAGATGAGTCTGAACTTCGTGGATCTGTGGCAGTTGCTCCAAGAGACATGTGGCCCTCCCACCCACCCACCCAAACAAGCTCAGCCATCTCCAAAGCCTCCCACCACCCGGTTGCAGCTACTCCGCCGCCGTCAGTAGCAGAGCGCCATGGGTTCCAGCGTCAGGAAGCAGATGGGCATCATGGTCTCTATGTCGATTCCTTCCCATATCTGGCGTCGGAAAGAAAGAAAAAACAGAGTTAGAGGAGAAGACAATTTCTGATCTTGCAAATCTTCAGTCGTACTTCAGAAAGGAGCAAATGTTACATTCCGGAACGCTGACTCACAGTTGACTTGGCCTTAGATTTTTCCCAAAAAAATAGCTGGTGGGAGAGAGATTCACTCCAAAGGGGATGCATGGACTTCCCTACCTTTGCTTGGTCCTGCATGAGGTGGCTTCCTCTTGTGAACCTTTTGCCCACCTCCCTTAAGGAGGACTCTTTTCTGCTTTCCTTGGGCCAGCTAACCTAACCCTACCACCCTTGTAAAGTTCATAACACCTTTCTCCAATTACAAGTTGAAATAGACCACTAAGCAAACAGGCACCAGGGTTGTCTACCCCTACAGAGCTGAAAATAGTTGGGATTCCCATCTTCCCTTCTGGCTCCTATGCTTGAGAAGCCACAAGGGCAGCCCTGGAAAGTCAAACATATGGCTGCAACTATTCTGTGGTTTGCACAATTAATGAATATGGATTAGCTACGAATGTTTGTAATGAATCATCACTTCCTTCTGTAAATATATATCCTGCATGTTTTCATTTCTTTTTTTACCTTGTCCCTTTATAATTTGATGCTTTCTTTTTTTGTATTTATTAATTAGAAAAAGGGATAAAAGAGGCTGTATTCTTTTTTCTTTACACAAGACTCCAGGGGGCACTTGAAAGGGGGGGGGGGGAAAGTCACAAAAAAGTCAAAGCCTGCCTGTTTTTTACATGGGTTGCATGAAGGATTGTGTTGTTAACTTTTATTAATAAAGTTGCTAATATTTCTGCAAAAGTCTTTTTTATACCATTTGGCCTGTACATTGATAGTCAGGATGACACGACATAAGGAAAAAGAGGCAAGGAGGGAGAAGGAAAACTTAACACACTGGA
>NW_015414097.1:0-1752 GCF_001527695.2 Protobothrops mucrosquamatus | reverse complement strand
TCAATCACCCTCCGTGAATTTGCAAAACGTCCCCTTCAAAAAATGCCTTGAACAGCTTTAATAACCATAGCTCGAAAAGGATTTTTTGGGTGAGAAATCAAAGGAGTGGCAAGTTCAGAGGTGTATCAACCACAAAAGGGGGGTAACTGGAACTAGGAATCACTCCTTTTTCTGAATTCAAAGCCACAACATGATTTGGAAAGCAATCGTTCAAAGCTAGGAGATCACAGCTGACTGATGCTACATGGATGTTGCTGTACCCTTTGAATCACACTGCCCTCCCAATCTGGATCTACTCTAATATTCATTCACACTGCACTTCACTTAGAGTTACACTGCAACAAAAGCATGTTTACGCAGTGCCCATTCAGAAGAAGCTGAAGCCCATTGTCTGTGGAGATTCTCAGTCCTCCAGGTCCTGGTTGTCCCAAATGTGTTTTTTCAGGACTTCCTTGTTTTTATCTGAAGACGTTTCACTTCTCATCCAAGAAGCTTCTTCAGCTCTGACTGGATGGTGGGGAATGGAAGGATTTATACTCCTTGTGGACAGCTGGTCCTTTGCCTTCATTAAAAAGGTCATTGAGGCCACTTGGAGGCTTATCTGTATCCTCAGGGTCACCTGAGTGGTGCAAATGGGTGTGGAGCCTTCTTGGAGCTGCGGAAAGGACTTGTGTTGTAGACTGGAGATAGATGATGTTGTGTCCCTCCCCCTCTGTTCAATTTTGACCTAGATGGCTTCCTTGACTCCTCTTTCCAACCAGTGGTCCTCTCCGTCCAAAATGTGGAGTTTGCTACCTTCAAAAGAGTGGCCTTTGTCTTTCAAATGCAGATGGACGCCTTAATCTTGCCCTGATGGGTTTGTTCTGTGTTGTGCCGCGAAGCCCCTTGCTCAATATTTCCTGGTGCATCTCCAAGCTGTGCTTTCTGAACTTCTACTTCAGCATTGACCTCCTGTTCCAGGTTCAGTCTATTAAAACTCGTGGTCCCTCCATAATATGTCACAGTTTATTTATTGCTTGGCATCGTCTCCATTACTCAAGAGCCTGAAAGCAAGCTCTGATCAGATACAGAAGCCAACACAACTGAAATTCTTATCAAAAAGCAGGGTAACAGAAAACTTAAATTATTGCTGGGTGGGTGATAGGTTGTTCTTTTTTCATCCTCTGAAACAGCTTCCAGCAGGTTGTTTTTGTTGTTGTTTTTTTTTTTTACAAATTATCCTATGAACTAATTGTGCACTAATTTCAGTGACGAACTAATTAAAGACCTGTTTTCTCAGTTAATACTAAAGAAATTAATTTCAGATGTTGTTTTTTCCTGCCTGCTTTCATTTCAGCCTAAATGTAATTAAAGCAAATTACGGGATCTAATGAACATAAACTGCTAGATATCTAAGCAACAACATTATCCTTATTATTTTGGAGGGGTTTTTTTTACTTTGCAAAGAAGACTCGTACAATAAACAGAGGCTGTCAGATTCTACAACGTGTGTCAAGACCTCCAGGAATCAGTAGAGAAGGTGTCGCTTGAACAACTGGCCATCTTCTACAATTACCTAGGGAGGATTTTAGGTAGGGATAATTTTAAAAGTATTTTAATCGGAAACACAGCTGGGAATATTTGGTTTTAATTCGGCTTTTATCAGGGTTTATTCTTTTGTATTTTTGTATTGTGTATTTTTTGTATTTTGGGTATATTATTTGTTTTAATATGCTGTGAACCGCCCTGAGTCCTATGGGAGAAGGGCGGTAT
>NW_015414096.1:0-1752 GCF_001527695.2 Protobothrops mucrosquamatus | reverse complement strand
TAGTAAGTAACAAAATCTATATCTAGAGCACTCGTTAACGATTACCAAAGCAAATTTGGCCCCTCCCACTGATGGAGATAGAGGGCCAATGAAAACAGCATGCACTAACTGAAAAATTCTTTCCCATTTTCCATCACTTCTTTTGCTGAAGTGAAGAGGTGGCCTCTTAGCCAATAGCAATCATTCGATTTGGCCTCTTCGCAAATAGCACAAGTCAAATATTTGTCACGATCGTTTACATTCAAGCCTACAGCCAGGGCAGGCACTTCCCGCAGTGCTTTGAAGCTTGCCCAACCCAGCCTTCTGTGCAATAAATGCGCACACCCATGATGTTTTGGTTCATTGGAAAAGGTTGTCTGCACAAACAGTTTTCCTGTGGTCCAAAACATATAAATTGTTTAATTTCAGTTCGGTGCACACACCCTGTTACCCTTTGCAAAAATTACCTAATATCCTTCATTGTCTAATGAAGGATGTAAGGTAATAGTGATCTAGCTGCCAAAAAAGCCAACACAGTGCTGGGCTGCATCAACAGAGGGATAGAATCAAGATCAGGTGAAGTGTTAATACCACTTTACAAGGCCTTGGTAAGGCCACACTTGGAATACTGCATCCAGTTTTGGTCACCACGATGTAAAAAAGATGCTGAGACTCTGGAAAGAGTGCAGAGAAGAGCAACAAAGATGATTAGGGGACTGGAGGCTAAAGCATATAAGGAAAGGCTGCTGGAATTGGGTCTGTCTAGTTTAACGAAGAGAAGGACGAGGGGGGACATGATAGCAGTGTTCCAGTCTCTCGGGGGCTGCCACAAAGAAGAGGGAGTCAAGCTGTTCTCCAAGGCGCCTGAAGGCAGGACGAGAAGCAACGGATGGAAACTGATCAAGGAGAGAAGCAACCTAGAACTAAGGAGAAACTTCCTGACAGTTAGAACAATTAACCAGTGGAACCACCTGCCTCCAGAAGCGGTGAATGCTCCAACACTGGAAGTTTTTAAGAAGAGACTGGACGGCCATCTGTCCAAAATGGTCTAGGGTTTCCTGCCTGAGCAGGGGGTTGGACTAGATGACCTCCAAGATCCCTTCCAACTTTATTAGTAGTAATAGTAGTAGTAGTAGTAGTAGTAGTAGTAGTAGTAGTAGTAGTAGTAGTAGTAGTATCAATTGTGAATATGTGCAGATGGCCCCGCTTTCCTTGGGCACTTGGATGCAGGTCATGAAAAGACAGCAAGGAAAACATCCCATGTCCTAACCCACCCTGGAACATACGGTGTCTTTAGGGAAACACCCCAAGGGCAGACTTTTAGCTACTTCTGCTTTCTCCCTTCTTATCTACAGCGTGCCAGCCTTAAAGGGCAAAGTCTTGATCTTCTGTGTGTCAGCTTTGCTGGGTGAATTGTTTATGTAATCAAAGGAAGGAAGGCCTCATGTTCCAAGATGCCCTGAGGGAAGTTTCAGGCAAAGAAGCAGCAGGCAGAGCTGTGAAGGCCTTGAGGCTCTCCAAGCTTCCTGAAGTTCCAGCCACCGTCCATCAAGAGGTTGCTCACGAAGAATCCAAACAGGATCCAGAATTGGAAGTGGACTGGCTGCATCAGACTCCAGGGAGAAGGCATCACGGAGGGAAGGCCCAGCCAGCATCATCCCCTCGGTGCATCGGGTGTGGAGGCCGCCATTGCCGTGCAGACTGCCGTTTTCGGTCCGCCATCTGCAGGGCCTGTGGTAGGCAAGGCCACATTGCCTCCATTTGTTTGGGTCG
>NW_015414095.1:0-1752 GCF_001527695.2 Protobothrops mucrosquamatus | reverse complement strand
CGGCCCCGAAAAACGCGACTTGTGACCGTTTTTCACAGTTACGGCCTTTGCGGCGCTCCTCCCCCACGGTCAGGGGGTCAACACTGGAAGTTTTTAAGAAGAGACTGGACGGCCGTTGGTGGGAAATGGTCTAGGGTTACCTCCCTGAGCAGGGGGTGGGACTAGATGACCTCCGAGATCCCGTCCAACATTATTATTATTAGTAGTAGTAGTATTATTATTATTATTAGTATTATTATTATTAGTATTATTATTATTAGTATTATTATTATTAGTATTATTATTAGTATTATTATTAGTATTGGTAATAATAATAATAATAATCTATATAAATAAAAATGTAAATGTTCGTTTGTTCAAAATCTTAAATCTCCGAAAGTTCTTCACCGATTGCTTTGAAATTTTGACACAACGTTGCATTCGAATACACGCGTGTTTTTATATACCTATATTATATAGATGTCACACCTGTAACAGGTAAAAACATGCTTTTTTGAAAAACAGCGCCATCTGTTGGACGTAAAAGCAACACACGCGTTTACCAGACTGAGCCACAGCAACACGTGGCCGGGTACAGCTAGTAATAATAATAATAATAATAATAATAATAATAATAATAATAATAATAATAATAATAATAATAATAATAATAATAATAATAATAATAATGATGTCAGTCCGTGCGATCTTCTTGCAGCAGCTTACCAGGTGGTCCACTGTTTCTTCAGCGTCTTTGCACAGGCGGTACTTAATGTCTGTTGCTGTCTTCTCAATTTTGTCCTTAAGGCTTGGTCTTGTGCAGCCAGAATTAGTCCCTCGGTCTCTTTCTTCAATTTTCCGGCTCTTAGCCATTGCCAGGTCTTGTTATTATCTGCTTTCCCGGCAATTGTCAGTAAGAAAGACAAAAAAAGTCTGGGATCGTGGACGTGGCAGCGCCTGGAGACAGCAGAACAGACGAGAGAGAACTGGAGAAGATCACAAAATACAAAGACCTACAAATAGAAATAGAAAGACTGTGGCAAAAGCAAGCAAAGGTAGGACCAATAGTCATAGGCGCCTTGGGTGTGCAATCCCAAAACAGCTGGAGCACCCCTTGGACACCATCATCGTCATTGACAAATTTGCCATTAGTCAATTGCAAAAGGCGGCCTTACTAGGAACCGCTTCCATCCTGCGACGAGATCTGTAATACCATCAAACATCCACATCTGCCTATCCCAGGTCCGCGGTAAGGACTTGATAGGTAGACAAAAATGCCAAATCCAGTCTGAACATCTGGCTGACTGTGCGATGATCCATAATAATAGTAATAATGATGATGATGATGATGATGAAGGAGGAGGAGGAGGAGGAGGAGGAGGAGGAGGAGGAGGAGGAGAAGAAGAAGAAGAAGAAGAAGAAGAAGAAGAAGAAGAAGAAGAAGAAGAAGAAGAAGAAGAAGAAGAAGAAGAAGAAGAAGAAGAAGAAGAAGAAGAAGAAGAAGAGAAGCAACCTAGAACTAAGGAGAAACTTCCTGACAGTGAGAACAATTCACCAGTGGAACTACCTGCCTCCAGAAGCAGTGAATGCTCCAACACTGGAAGTTTTTAAGAAGAGACCGGACAGCCATTAGTCTGAAATGGTCTAGGGTTTCCTGCCTGAGCAGGGGGTTGGACTAAATGACCTCCAAGGTCCCTTCCAATTTTATTATTATTATTATTATTATTATTATTATTATTATTATTATTATTATTATTATTATTATTATTATTA
>NW_015414094.1:0-1752 GCF_001527695.2 Protobothrops mucrosquamatus | reverse complement strand
AATATTCCAGGTTATAATTCGGTGTTATAAATTTATTTTATTTAATATACGGTGCATCCTTCCATCCTTCTTAAAATAATATTGAGATATGTTTGAAGGAAGAAAATCTGCTCAGATCCTCTTATACATCCTGTCCATGGATATGGATATTTTTTTCTTCTTTTTTCTTTTTCTTTCAGGGCTGATTTCTCTCCCCATAAAATCCCCCCCCAACACTTCTCCCCCCCCCTTTCTCCGCTTCTCGCTCTGCGTCGGACAGCCTCTTCCATCGGGTGAAGTCGTGAGAGACTCTGCCCGGAGACCGATGACGCCACAGAAGGGAGAATTCCCATTGGTTCTTTCGGATCTCTGGGCATTCCCAAGACTGACTTTGAGAGAGAGAAAAAATGCTCTCCCCCCCCCCAATCCAGGCCCACCGATTCCGCCTCTGGGGCTGGGAGCATCCATGGGCTTTGCTGGGCTCCCCCTGCTGTTCCTGGTGGGGCCTCTGGCCTGGATCCCTGGGAGGGAGGTGGCCAAGGAACCCCCCGGTAAGGAGGGGGAGGGCAGGGGGAAGGCTGGGAGGGACCCCCAATGCTTGTGGGGAAGGAGCAGAAAGGGGGTGGGACCCCCAAGAGAGGCTTTGGGAAAGGGGAAATCCCCCCCCTGGGAAGAGGGGAGGATGGTGAGAGGATCCAGCTGGACCAGGAGGGATCCCTAAAGACTCTGTCCTTCCTGGTTTAGCTGAGGGCTTCCCGCAGCTTCCCTTCGGATTGGGGGGTTTGTGTGTGACCCCCAAATCCTGGCTGCCTGTGGGGCTGCTCCTCCCTTCTTGTCATCCAATGCAACTACTGGGGGCTTCCTCCTTCCATATTGGAGGGGAGGAGCCCAGAGGAGCCCCTCAAGTTCGGCAGCTCCAGCCTGGGTTCCGCCTGGGCCCTGTGGGAACTAAAAGGGCATCTAGTCCACCCCTCCAGTCCAGGGGCACAAAGAATAGGATAGGATAGGATAGAATAGAATATAGAATATAGAATATAGAATATAGAATATAGAATATAGAATATAGAATATAGAATATAGAATAGAATAGAATAGAATAGAATAGAATAGAATAGAATAGAATAGAATAGAATAGAGCTGGAAGGGACCTTGGAGGTCTTCTAGTCCAGCCCCCTGCTCAAGCAGGAGAACCCATGGTACCATCTCAGACAAGTGACCGTCTAGTGGTCTAGTCTCTTCTTAAAAGTCTCCAATGATGGAGCGCCCACGATTTCTGGAGGCAGATTGTTCCATTGGTTAATTGTCCTCACTGTTAGGAATTTCCTCCTTAATTCCAGGTTGCTTCTCTCTTTGATCAGTTTCCAACCATTGTTTCTCATCCTTCCCTCTGGTGCTTTGGAGAGTAACGTGACCCCCTCCTCTTCCTTGGGGCAGCCCCTCAAATTCTGGAGTTTGTGCTATCATGTCGCCCCTGTTTCTTCTTTTCCTTAAACTGGCCAGACCCAAGAAGGAGAGCTGTTTGAGAATCATGCGGGGGCGGGGCCCCAAAGGAAGTGCACACTCCCCTGCGGAGCTGTCATGAAATACCCCCCACCCCGAAGCTTCAGTCCCCCCCAAGACTGAAAAGACCCCCCTCCCACTTTCTCCGCTTCTCTCTCTGCGCCGAACTATCTCCTCCATCGGGCGAAGTCGAGGGAGGCTCTGCCCGGAGACCGATGACGCTGCAGAAGGGAGAAATCCCATTGGTCCCTCCGCTTTCCTGGGCCCTCCCAG
>NW_015414093.1:0-1752 GCF_001527695.2 Protobothrops mucrosquamatus | reverse complement strand
GGTTGGCTGGCAGGCATCAAATAGAAGTCTCCAGAGCTGTGCACAGCAAATCTTGAAAAAAATGAATTCTGACAGGGTTCCAGCTTTTGGGTATACAAGTCTGTGTTTGTAAACACACAGCTGAATTGCTGCCAGAGTGTGCTCCTGCTCTGGCCATACAAGCTGATAGCCAGTCTGTTCAGGCAGAGTAAGTGTAACCTACCTCAAATTTGCTCATGACTATCTGTCCATGTTTTCAAACGGCAGGCATAATGGCATATTGTAGTGGAATTTGTTTTTAACTCAACAAATACTAATTATCGTGGACAAGCTACTCCGAGCTTTCTGAAATATTGATGTACATGTATGTAATCTCATCGAATTCAATGACTACACATCCAATGTCACCTTTTATGATTCATATTGCAATTTATGCCTTCTGCAATGTTTCTGCAAAATCCGCAGCCAAAATGAAAATGACCAAATAAGGGGAGTTATGAATATTTCAAGATGCATAAAGCAACAGCCGTAAGATGCATGAATGCTCAGTGAACATTAGGAAATCTATCACTAAATAGCAATCAGAAGTGACATATTTAAACAGAATTGGAATTCATTTCAAGCATAAACAGTGTTTTTTTTTAAAAAAAAACTTTATACAAGATTAAATAGCACTGTTGAAAAAAAAGAGATGTCCTGATAAAAGCACTAGACAGAGTCTAAAGTCTTCTAAAAATAGGATGACTATTTTCAACATGATTTTAGTATTTGTTTTTTAATTGAAAAAAAAAATGAACCTGAATCTAGAGATATCTTATGGTACTATCACACCTCCTTCAAAAATTGTGTCTAAAAACACCCATTTGTGAGAGCTGAAAGCAGATTATGCAGTGGCAAAGCACTATTACTAAATATAATGTGCAAATACTTATATCTGGTCAGCAGCTTTGGTTGCTGCAAAAGGCAGCACCAGTATATAAGGATGTTAGTTGTGTCATTCCATGATGAATTCTTCATAACATCCCTTGGTCTATGCTCCGCTTCTGTGATAAGTTATCTGCCTATTATCTGGGCTTCATAGGGAATTGTTATCTCATCAAGCATGATAATTATAGCTAGCTCCTCCCTTTGATCAACCCATCTCTTAGTAGTAATTTTTTTTTGTGATGATTCAAAGATCATTTTTATTATATTAGGCTTTCAACCCTAGCTAAGTTTTATTGGTGTCTATCTTGGTGAAGGGTTGGTTTATTGATTTACTGCAATTATTTTTTTTATAATTTTATAATAATAATAATAATAATAATAATAATAATAATAATAATAATAATAATAATAATAATAATAATAATAATAATAATAATAATAATAATAATAATAATAATAAAGTTGGAAGGGACCTTGGAGGTCATTGAGTCCAACCCCCTGCTCAGGCAGGAACCCTACACCATTTCAGACAAATGCCTGTCCAGTCTCTTCTTAAAAACTTCCAGTATTGGAGCATTCACCGCTTCTGGAGGCAGGTTGTTCCATTGGTTAATTGTTCTAACTGTCAGGAAGTTTCTCCTTAGTTGTAAGTTGCTTCTCTCCTTGATCAGTTTCCACCCGTTGCTTCTTGTCCTGCCTTCAGGCGCTTTGGAGAATAGCTTGACTCCCTCTTCTTTGTGGCAGCCCCTGAGATATTGGAACACTGCTATCATGTCCCCCCTCGTCCTTCTCTTCATTAAACTAGACATACCCAATTCCAGCAACCGTTCCTTATATGTTTTAGCC
>NW_015414092.1:0-1752 GCF_001527695.2 Protobothrops mucrosquamatus | reverse complement strand
ACTGCTTCCCTTGAAATGCAATACCATAATTTTCCATTTCTATAAGTTCTTTTAAATTACATCCCAAAGTCACAGCTAAGTCCATCACTGCCTCTTCTCTGTATCCTTGTAGATTTTCTTTAATTGTTTCCAATCCAGTTTCCGCTTTTACAGCTTTCTTCCACTTCTCCCTCCTTCCAGAAAGAGCAATAATATCCCCCAACTGCTTCCCTTGAAGTCCAATACCATAATTTTCCATTTCTATAAGTATTAAAATTGCATCCCAAAGTCACAGCTGAGTCCATCACTGCCTCTTCTCTATATCCTTATAGACTGTTGAAGATCTTTAAACAAAGCGGAAGTTCCATTAAACAAAGCCATTTTCCAAACTTCTTTAATCCAAGCCTCGGAGAAAAAAAAGAGGGGGGGAAAAATCCAAAATCCAAATCCAAAATTCTCTCCGTTAAAAGAAAAAAAATAATCACCAAAACTTTCCATAAACCCAAAGAAAAAATATGTCAAAGTTACAACCTTAAGCCAAGGGGTAACAATTTCCCTCTTCATTCAACGCTACAGGAAAGTGAAAGTTAAAAAGGAAAGTCAATCTCATCTATAAAAAAATGGCAAACCGCAGCCATTTTTTTTTTCCTCATTTCAACTTAACTTTAAAGAAGATGTTAATAAATTGAGTTAAAGTCTTAGATTACTCAAGTCCAGTTTCCCCTGGTCAGTTCCGTCTGGTTATTATTTACTCACAGTTTTCTATAGTTCACAGAAGTGGAGGCAACGACTGGCTTTGTTCCCCCCCCCCAAAAAAAGAACAAAGGCACTTGGGAGGCGGAGATTTCCCGGACTCCGGAGGAGTACCCAATTTCACTCTCCCGAAATAAAGGGAGAGCTTTTGGGACTCTACTCCTATCCAGGAGTACTCACCTCGACCCCTTCTCCCGGGGCACAAGGTTCCAAGCCGCTGAACAGCTGCTGGCCGCTGTTCATGCTGGCTCTGACGCCTTCCCAAGAGGACGGCTCCGAAAAGAGCCGCCATCGGCGCGCCGTCCCACCGGAAGTCCCATTTCCTGTATATTTTCTTGTAGCTCTGATGACATCCATATCATGTCGATTCTTGACCATGATTTGTGCCTATTAGAGTAGAAGGTATACTGTTTTTAATTCTCTCCATACATCTTGTATTCCTATTTCTTCTACCATTTTAAAAAAGGTCTTTGGTAAAGTTCTCCTTTTGATTTATTTTAGTACTTTTATAGTTCAATTTTACATCAACAATTGCATTGAAGTCTCCCACAATACAAATATCATTGTATTCCATTTCTAAAATTGTTTTGTGTAATTGTTCGTAAAAGACTTCTTGTTTACTGTTTGGTGCATATATTGCTATTAATAATGTCCATTTATAATTTATTATTGCTTCCACCATCAACATTCTCCCCTCTTCGTCTTTATAGATTTGTTTTGATTTTATTGTTTCTTTAATGTATAGAACCACCCCTCTTTTTTTCTGTTGTGCTAAGGAAGCATATAATTTCCCAATTTGGGGGTTTTCCAGTAGTTTGTACTGTTCATCTTTAATATGTACTTCTTGAAGGCAAATCAAATCTAAATTCAATTTTTTTATTAAAGAATTTTTCCTTTTCACTGCAGAGTTCAGTCCATTAACATTCACTGATAGTAATTTCTTCTTCCATCATTTCACTTATAAATAGGCCTAGTCATCCTGGTGGTTCTTATTTCTCTCTGTTCCTTTACTCTGGTTCC
>NW_015414091.1:0-1752 GCF_001527695.2 Protobothrops mucrosquamatus | reverse complement strand
TTCCTTCCTTCCTTCCTTCCTTCCTTCTTTCCATCAAGTATCTTCCTTCCCCCTCCTTCCCTCTTTCTGTCATTCTTTCTTGCTTGCTTTCTTCTTTCCTTCCTCCCTCCCTCCTTCCCTCCCTCCCTTTATTCCCCCATCAAATATCTTCCTTCCTTCCTTCCTCTGTTTCTCTCCCACCCTCTAGCTTCCTTCCTTCCTTCCTTCCTTCCTTCCTTCCTTCCTTCCTTCCTTCCTTCCTTCCTTCCTTCCTTCCTTCCTCCCTTCCTTCCTTCCTTCCTTCCTTCCTTCCTTCCTTCCTTCTTTTCTTCCCCATCAAATAACCTCCTTCCTCCTTCTCTCCCTCGCTGTACAGCAGAGCAGGCAAAGCAAGTGGGGAAGACCCCCACCAGGCTTAAGACCCCCACCCACCCAGAGTCACTAAGCCTGCAAACGGTCCCCTCAGTGGCCCTTCAAATTCACAACGGCACTGAAAAAAGGGACTCACAATTGCTTTTCACCCTTTACGACCGTCGCCACCTCCTCCCGGTCACCGCCGCTCGGCCACCGACTTGCATTTATGACGGTCGCACAGCGTCTTCCCGGGGAGGGGGGGTCCCGCCTTCCCCTTTTGCGACCTTCGGACGAGCACAGTCAACGGGGGGAGCAGGGAACCCGTCCCCCCAGTTTCACTTGACAACCGGGTTCCTCATTTAACAACTGCAGCGGTTTCCCTTTAACGACGGTGGCCCGGAGAAAAGTCACAGGAGGGGGCCAAAAACGGTCTTGCTTAGCGACAGAAGTCTGGGGCTGCGTTGGGGTTCGTCAGACCACCTGCGCGAGGAGACCCCCTTGGACACCTGCTCTTCCTCCCCTTCTCCAATCTCTCCCCCCCCCCCACTTAGACCTGGACGAGTGCAGCCAGTCGCCCAAACCCTGCAACTTCGTCTGCAAGAACTCGGAGGGCAGCTTCCAGTGTTCCTGCCCCCGGGGGTACATCCTGCAGGACGACGCCAAGACTTGCAAAGGTCAGAAAGGCCCCGGGGAGGGGTGCTGGGGGGGGCAGGGGGAGGGCAAGGAGGGCCAGGGCACGGTGCTTTGAGGACCCCCCCCCATCTTGGCAAGTCCGGGTGCTGCTCCTCGCGCTCTCCAAACTGAGTCTACCGTCCCTGTCCGCATTGTCCCCCCCAAAAAACTCCAATCTTTTAGTGCCTTTTCAAGAGAAAACAAGCGCTGAAGAAGATTTAGTGCACGGTTTCTCGACCGTAGCGGCTGGAAGATGGGTGGACTTCAACTCCCAGAATTCCCCAGCCAGCAAATGCTGGCTGGGGAATTCTGGGAGTTGAAGTCCACCCATCTTCCAGGGGGTAAGATTAAAGAAGCGTGGATTTAGAGCAGGGATGGGCAGCCTGGGCTCTTTTATGACTGGTGGACTTCAACTCCCAGAATTCCTGAGACAGAATGGGGGAACTATGGCCCCCCCTTTAGGACTCGTGGACTTCAACTCCCAGAATTCCTGAGCCAGCCACGCTGAGGGGAAAGGGAGAGGTTTCCAAGCTGAGCCGTGCTGGCTCAGGAATTCTGGGAGTTGAAGTCCACGAGTCATGAAGTGGCCAAAGTTTCCCTCATGCTGGCTGAGGAATTCTGGGAGTTGAAGTCCACGAGTCATGAGGGGGCCATAGTTTCCCTCATACTGGCTGAGGAATTCTGGGAGTTGAAGTCCACGAGTCATGAAGGGGCCATAGTTTCCCTCATGCTGGCTCAGGAATTCTG
>NW_015414090.1:0-1752 GCF_001527695.2 Protobothrops mucrosquamatus | reverse complement strand
CCAGCTAACGTTACAATTATGCCCACCGGTATGTCCCATCTGAAATTTATTTGTCTGTTCTTAAGCTCCTGTGCCAGAAAAGCATAGTCTCTGCGCGCTCTGAGTATTTTCGCTGGAATTTCTTTTAAAAGAATAATGTCTTGGTTTAAGATCTTAAATCTCTGTTGGTAAAAGAGCTGCATTATTTCATTACGTCTCGGTTTTCTTGTAAAATAGACCACTATATCTCTAGGCAAATTTCTTTGTCGAGCAATCCAAGAGTTCACCCTGAAAACACGCTCTATTTTCAAATAAATTTCCTGACCACAAGACAAAGCATCCCCAAGTGCATCTGCAATTACTTGTCTTAAGTTCTCCTTTGGGTCCTCAGCCAACCCACGGATCCGAATTGCAAACTCCATATCACGAAATTGAGCAATCAGCACATCACCCTTAACATTTTCCAGACTCTCCTCTACAAGTTCAAGTCTATGGTCACTTGCTTCTGCTCTTTGTTCATTCTCTTCTACCCTTTCTGCCACCGCATCTACGTAATCAGCCAAACCTTTAAAAGCAGTTGCCACATTCAAACAAAAATCCTCATGTTTCTGTGATAAATCTTGTTGTTGTTGTGATAAATCCAGTTGTTGTTGTGATAATTGATCAAATCTATTTTGCATTTTAACATCCATCGCTTGAAACATCTCAGTCATTTGTTTAATAGTTGCAGACATCAAATCCTGCAGCTCTCTACCGGAGGGCGGTGGGGACGAAGAAGATGGCGGGTGTGGCGGGTGGGAAGTTTTTGAAGTTGGCTGCGATGTCTGAGACATCGGAGATGTAGTAGATTTTAAAGTTGAAGGCACAATTTTTCTGGAAGCCATATTTGCATTAAAATTCGAGTTATTAAAAAGTCTTGTAAGCAATTCAGCCAAAGCAGATAATACACCGGTTAAAAGTAACAAAAATTCCAGACCGGAAATCACTTTCACTTCTTGCTGAAAAATATCAATCCATCGCCATTTTAAGTTCACTTTCCCTCAATCCACCTCAAGTATAGGGAAGAACTTATTATCCAAGTTAGAGTAGAGTCCAAGATAGAAAGCAAACTTCCAGGGTCGGTTCGTCTGCTTACAAGAAAAACTCAGTTCGCTTTAAGTTGCAGCAGTGGCGGCGGCTTCTAGCTTCGCTACGGCGAAGGCGTCCTGGATCGCGGAGAAGCCCGGGGCTCCGGAGGAGTTCTCACCTACATCGTCCACAAGGGACGACTCGGAAACTCAACTCCTACCCCGGGCAGCTCACCTATCCCCTTATGCCCAGGGGAAGGGTATCAAGCCGTTTGACAGCTGATGCTAGCTTTCAAAGCGGCTTTTACGCAAAAACAGGTGGGAGGCAGCTACAGCTGCGTCCGACGAGGTCGCCTGCCACCGGAAGTCCCCCACACTTACAGGTTTTGAAATGGTTAAAAAGATAAAATATTTGGGGGTTTATATTACAGCTTCTAATGCAAAATTGTATAAGAATAATTATGAAGCCTTATGGGTTAAGGTACAAAAGGATTTAAATGATTGGAAAAAAAATGCAATTATCTCTGTTGGGAAGAATTTCAGCTGTAAAAATGAATGTTCTTCCTAAATTTCTTTTCTTGTTTCAAATGATTCCTATTTTAAAAAAAGATGCCAATTTGGAGGGATGGCAAAAGGGTATTAACAAGTTTATTTGGGCGGGCAAGAAACCAAGAGTTAGGTTCAAGATTATGCAGGATATAAGAGA
>NW_015414089.1:0-1752 GCF_001527695.2 Protobothrops mucrosquamatus | reverse complement strand
CTGGGTTGTGAATAAATGTTTGGGGAGTTCAGTGCAGTGTTGGCTCAAGGCTTGAGTGTTCCTGTGTGCCACTGAGATTTGCAAATATGAATTTCTTATATTTACATAAAACAGATACTTAAGTACAGTACTTGATTTTTGAAGTGGACATTTAAGTATATAATGTAATTTTCTGGTTGTTGTTTTTTAAAAAAGGGTCATTTTCCCATTTTGGAGCTTAAAGGATGTTGGGCAATAGCTTTCTGTAGAATTTCAACAACAGCATCATCTTTTTATTTAAAGAGGTTGTAAAAATAGGAGTTGTGCTGGCAAGGGATACAGTGAGGCCCCTGCTGATCCAGAAGTTGCACAGCTGGAAAAGGGAGGGAGCTAAAGAAAAGAGGCATCTGAGAACCCTTCTTGGGAATTATGAGTTGCAACTCTTCTGTAGACAATTCGAGGAAAAACAAACAAACCATTTCTGTATTGAAAATGGGAACACAGAGACTATGTGAACATTTATTTGTAAGTAAAAATAATACCATCTACAAGTATTTGGATGGCTATGAATTCATGGAAGGAGGAATTGTGAGAACATTGATTGTTCTCACTCAACCTGTAATTTTAATATTTCACAAGCAAATATATTCCATGTGTGCAGGATTACACATTCTGTCACCACCACCCCAAAAATACATAGCCAGTAGGAAGGCTAATCTATAAAAGAGTGATTCTGCACATTTGATTTCAGCAGCAAATACTTAGCCAAGTGTCACTTCCTCCAGCAGTGCTATGGATTTGCTCAAATGAAACAAGGAAGTAATTAATCAAGATGCATTTGCTCCCAGAGTCTTTAGGCCCAATTCCTTTAAATCCTTTATCACTTATCATCCATAAGGATAATTCATTTATTCTGTTATTACTTTCTCCCTGCTTTTCCAACACTCTTCTCCAAAAAGATAAGATTTGAGATAAATTGATAGTTGTTCAGGTTGGCTGAGTCAAAGGATAGTCTCTTGAGGCATGAACTTTTTTTCTGGCATGAAAATAACACCATGTCAGGCAACTGTGAACCTTTTAGATACAGTACCAGGAAAAACGCCGGATTGCCCACCTCCTCTGTTCAACACACCACCATTTACACTAGATGATCTTGGTTTATGAAATGACCACATTGCTACAGTTCATAAACTATTCACAGAACACTGGCCTCTCAAAAACAGGAAAAAAAACAAGGAAAGAAGGACAGCATCTCTCAGCAGTAGTTACACTGCAGTCTTTTGGGTTTTTTGTTTGGTCTCTGCTGGTTTGCATGAAGTTTATTCCAAGTAGGGAAGACATATATTTGCCTGGGGAAAGAGGCAAACCCAGGATAAGAGATGCTGAATACAAGGGCACATAGTTTAAATGCACACATAAATTAATTTAACCATATATGACACAACATAAACATTTGCAAACCCAGGCACCCTGGATGTTGCTTATTCACAATATCCCCATTTAAGTGTGGCTAATAGTGGGGAATCGTGTGGCCCAGGAATTTCTTCGGAGCACAGAATTCCCTCTTTGACATGATAAAATATTCAAAAAAATGTTATTCGAATATGCATGTAAAATTGCCAATTTTAATGAAGATGTTATTTTATGTTCAGTAGTCTGGCAGATTCATAGAATTGTTTTAAGAAATATCTGGTATTTATATTCCAGAATTAAATGTAAACATTTAAATATTATTTACCTATATTGGATTTCCAGATGAATAAAAGTAGAAGT
>NW_015414088.1:0-1752 GCF_001527695.2 Protobothrops mucrosquamatus | reverse complement strand
AAACAAGTGAAGCTCCATCTATGGGATGCAGGCAGTGCATGAGACATGCCCCCTCTGGTCTACAGAAAAACCTCTCTCCACAGAACCAGTCCCTGGTGCCCAAAACGTTGGGAGCTGCTGCTATAAGCCACCCAGAGTCTTTCAAATGAGATGGTCATAATAAATCTAGATGATGATGATGATGATGATGACGACGATGGCAATATCAATAGCATTTAGACTCATAGACCACTCTATAATGCTTTGGGGTGGTTTACAATGTAGAAGCATCTTGCCTCTCTGGGTGGTTTACAATGTAGAAGCATCTTGCCCCCAACAATCTGGGTCCTCATTTTACCAATCTCAAAAGGATGGAAGGCTGAGTCAACCTTGAGCCCCATCAGGATTGAACTCTAAGCTGTGGGCTGAATTATCCTGCAATACTACACTTTAACTACTACACCACCAGGGCTCATGATGATGGTGGTGATGACTCCATAGTCAAGTCAAAAGACACCAGAAGTTGATCTCCCTTTGAGGGCTTATTTTTTAAACCAGGGTTTTGTTTTTTGCTTTTTGTAATGCTTCCATTCTCTGGATAGAAACATTTAATAACTTTATATCTACACCTAATATATATCTATATAGGTATATAGATCCATGTAAGAAAGCTTGAACACTTGTTTGTTTTTCAGTTGTATTAATTATAAATTGCAAGGTCTATGATTTAGAAACATGCAAATCCTAGTAACAGAAAGTTACTTCCAAGGAAATATATTTAGGTCTGTAGTCTGTGCCTTTTCTTTTTAAACAATTGCTTATTCACTATCTACTATATTTAGTCAATGTGCTGTGATCTTAAATAAAAAATGCAAGTTGGTTGAATATAAAAAAATTAGCATTATGTTTCTTAGGCAATATCTTTGATGCGGTGAAGAACAATAAGACCTTAGAATAAGATTAGCTACATTTACACAATAAAGAAAAACACATTAAATTATGAAGCTAAGAACATTACAGTTCTGCTAAAAGACTTGGAATGAGAAAAACTATAAAACGAAACTAAAGGCTGATACTATATTAAGAAATGGGGATGGGGAATCTTTGTAATATGAGGGTGCTCAAAAAACAAAACTTATTTAGGTTGCAGCCTACAATTGTTACATAGGAATAAGTTAGTTATAAGAATCTTGGAAGCAGGATCAAAGCCTACTGTAGATGTCCTCTCCATACCTGATAGGAAGGCTGGTTCTTTTTGAGACTGAGAAACCTTGTCTTTAAAGTGCCCTTTTAGAGATAGAATGATATATCATCATCCCTTCTACTGAGGGCAAGAATATAGGATCTAAGCCAGGGGTAGGCAACCTTGGCTCTTTTATGACTCGTGGACTTCAACTCCCAGAATTCCTGAGCTGGCATGGCTTAGCATGGAAACCTGTCCCTCAGTGTTAACCTGTCCCTTTCTCCTCAGCATGGCTGGCTTAGTCCATGAGTCATAAAAGAGCCAAGGTTGCCTACTCCTTTCTTTTTTTCACCATTGAATTTCATTTTGTAAGATAGAACACTGTGTGCTATCTAACAAAATGAAATTCAATGGTGAAAAAAGTAAGGTTCTACATTTAGGCAAGAAAAACCAAATGTACAGGTATAGTATAGGGGCTACCTTGCTCAATAGTAGTAACTGTGAGAGGGACCTCAGAGTCCTAGTGGACAATCACTTAAATATGAGCCAGCAGTGTGCTGCAGCTGCCAAAAAGGCCAACACTGTGCTGG
>NW_015414087.1:10849-12601 GCF_001527695.2 Protobothrops mucrosquamatus | reverse complement strand
CACAGCCACACCTGTGGCCTCTTGGATCAACCACCTGGGCAGAGAAGACATGCACCAGCTGAGGTCTCTGAGTGGAGACCAGCTCTGCTTCCTTGCGAGAAGCTTGCCAAAGACGGCTGAGAGATTTCAGTCTTCAGCTGGGGTTTTATCTTCAAAGCAACTCGGTCAACTTGGCTGGTCCTTCCAGCAATCAGGACATTAAAAAAGCGCTTGAGAAAGATGGAGACATCTAGAGCAGCGTCCTCCCAACCTTTTGGACGCCAGGGACCGGTTCCGTGGAGAGAGAATTTTCCGCGGACTGGATGGGGTGTGATTTTGCATGCTGCCTGCATCCGATGGATGGGATTTTCGGTGGTGGTCCACAGACAAGGGATTGGTGAGGAATCTAGAGGAATAACAGGGCAAAGGGGGGCAGCCATTGGCTTCCCAGCAAAACACACAACTTGGAAGATGGTATTATTTCTGCTTTATGCATTCTAGAGTACCCTGTTCTCTTGGGGGAACGGTGATCTTGATTCCTTCCTTTAAAATTTGCTCAAGGGTCTCAATTTGCAAAAATTACAACAGACAGTCGGCTGGGTCACCTTATTTCTCCCATGCCTGCCACCCCTACCTCCAATCCTCCCCACCACCACCACACACACACACACACCCTCCTTTTGGCAGTGCTTCAGCCTGCTGCAGTTTGCTCAGCCCTGTTTGTGGAACACGTCTCGGTTGGCTGGCTCCGCACCGGGCTGTATTTTGCCGTGGTTTAATTTCAGCCGATTGTCAGTTCTTTTTTTTCCCCTTCTTCTCCTCTCTCTCTCTTTTTAAAACACTACAGTTTTATATCCACGCCGAGCGATTTGATTTAAAAGACTGATTAAAGGCCCGGTAGAAGCCATCTGTGAAGCTGGGATAAGTCAGATCTTTCTCTCTTTTGATCTGCCGTAAAAACGGTTTGCATCATTTCGAAAACCTTTTGCTTAGCTTCTCCCCATTCTTAGGGTATTCTTTTTTTTTTCCTTTCCCCCCACGCAGTTGCCTCTTTAACACTCATTCTCCCAGCCGTTCCCTCTCCCCCGTCTCCAACCTGACACATTTCTTCCACAAGATGTTCCGTGCCTTCATCAAAATGCAGTGTGCAAAACGACATCCCAGTTTCTTTGCTAATAAAGCCCATGGAGGGATAATAACCCGATAGAAATTAGGCTAGGCTGGGCTCGGTGGGGGGGGAGACACTTATGGGGTACCTATGGGGAGGAGGCTTTTCTGTTACTCTTACTTACCTAAACATCTGCGGCCAGCCAGATGTTTAGGCTTTATTATTGTTGTTAGGGTTTTGCAGGGCCAACACGCAAAATGGTATTTTGCGCCTGTTTTGCTCCTAAGTTGAAATTCACACCTGGGAATGAAAGAACAGCTTGCGTTCTCTGAGCCTGCTAAAGCTTAACTGTGATTTTTATTCATTTACTTTTTAAAAAAAAAACCCAATATTTTATTAATTTTCCAATTTTACATTTGAGTATTTGCAATGCAACATGGTTACTGGCTTAATCAATAGTTCAATAATAGATGGGAAACTCATCAAATTTGCAGACGACACCAAGCTGGCAGGAATAGCCAACACTCCAGAAGACAGGCTTAAGATACAGAAGGATCTGGACAGACTTGAACACTGGGCACTATCTAACAAAATGAAATTCAATGGTGAAAAAAGCAAGGTTCTACATTTAGGCAAGAAAAACCAATTGCACAAGTACAGCATAG
>NW_015414087.1:0-1691 GCF_001527695.2 Protobothrops mucrosquamatus | reverse complement strand
CTTTTGTCCGAGTTGCGGAAAGACTTTCTCTAAAAAAAAGGTGAAAGTGTTATTCTCCAAGCTGATTCTTCTGTCTGGTTTTTTCCTGCCGCTTGGTTCAGAGCGTGGAGCCATCGCTGCTTTTCCTCCGACGATTCCTTAAGGATCCACAAGATTTAGGGTTAAAGATCTTGGCTTCCCTTCAGGTTATTGACTTGGCGAAAGGGAGTGCCAGCAATATGAGAAAAGAGGTCACAAATTACAGATACGTCCTCTTAAAGCTTTCCTGGAAGAATTTGAAGATTGGATTCTTCCTGGCCAATTTTACAAGATGAGACCTTCCCGATATTTATTTGTTTGTTTGTTTATTTATTTACTTAGCAGATTTATATAGCCGACAACATGTCTCCGGGCCTCCTACAAACACATCAAAACCATAAAACTCTCAAACATAAATTAAAAAAAATACACAAGGAAACAGAAAAACCCAAAATAGCAAGAGAACAACCGTCAGTTGACACCACAGGTGAATGGACCTGATGAGGCAGGGAGATGTTATCCCTCAGATGACCCATCCCTGCCCAGTGAAGGGCTTTCAAGGTCAAATCCAGCATCTTGAATTGCACCTGGCCACCGATGCAGCTCGTGAAACCGAGACGTCGTGGTGGGATTCAAATATGCGAACAACCGGTTCTCTGCGTGGATGCCGCTTCTGGAAGTCCGTTCTGGGCTTGGGCAACCAAAAATTAGCTACTGGTTCTGCTGAAGTGGTGCGAACCGGCTGAATCTAACCACTGCATCCACCCTTGAAGTTCTTTTACTGGTTTCATCTATCAGAACCATGACACTAGGGATGTCCATAACTTTTTCCCCACAGCTACATTCTGCACCATTGGAAGCTTCCAGATACTCTCCAAGGGTAGCCCCATGTAGAGCGAATGGCAGGCATCCATTCTAGAGGTGACCAGATATCCAGGACAGGAGAGTCCCTGTCTCTGATTACATTGGCCAGATTGTGGGTTGTTACCCTCTGAGTAGTAGTAGTAGTAGTAGTAGTAGTAGTAGTAGTAGTAGTAGTAGTAGTAGTAGTAGGAAGAAGAAGAAGAAGAAGAAGAAGAAGAAGGAAGAAGAAGAAGAAGAAGAAGAAGAAGAAGAAGAAGAAGAAGAAGAAGAAGAAGAAGAAGAAACTGGAGAAGATAACAAAATACAAAGACCTACAAATAGAAAGACTGTGGCAAAAGCAAGCAAGGGTAGTACCAATAGTAATAGGCGCCTGGGGTGCAATCCCAAAACAACTGGAGCACCACTTGGGCACCATCATCGGCATTGTCAAATTCGCCACGAGTCAATTGCAAAAGGCGGCCTTACTAGGAACTCCTTCCATCCTGCGACGAGATCTGTAATACCATCCAACATCCACATCTGCCTATCCCAGGTCCTTGGGGAGGACTCGATAGGTAGACAAAAATGCCAAATCCAGTCTGAACATCTGGCTGACTGTGCGATGATCCATCATAATAATAATAATAATAATAATAATAATAATAATAATAATAATAATAATAATAATAATAATAAAGTTGGAAGGGACCTTGGAGGTCATCTAGTCTGAAAGGCGCCAGGGAAAATCTGCCCTAGAGTTTCTGGCAGGCTCCGATATGGGACCAGCTTCCTCTGACGCTCTGAAGACGGGCGTCTGACACAACTCAGGA
>NW_015414086.1:0-1752 GCF_001527695.2 Protobothrops mucrosquamatus | reverse complement strand
TTCTTCTTCTTCTTCTTCTTCTTCTTCTTCTTCTTCTTCTTCTTCTTCTTCTTCTTCTTCTTCTTCTTCTTCTTCTTCTTCTTCTTCTTCTTCTTCTTCTTCTTCTTCTTCTTCTTCTTCTTCTTCTTCTTCTTCTTCTTCTTATTATTATTATTATTATTATTATTATTATTATTATTATTATTATTACTATTATTATGGATCATCGCACAGCCAGATGATGATGATGATGTTTAT
Organism: Protobothrops mucrosquamatus; assembly: GCF_001527695.2. Classification (NCBI taxonomy): domain Eukaryota; kingdom Metazoa; phylum Chordata; class Lepidosauria; order Squamata; family Viperidae; genus Protobothrops; species Protobothrops mucrosquamatus. The sequence goes on along the minus strand of NW_015414086.1, from coordinate 1,515 downwards.
TATTATTATTATTAAAACTGGAGGCAGGTATTCCAAACGTGGCCTTACCAAGCCTTTGTAAAGCAGTACTAACACTTCACGTGATCTTGAGGATATCTCTTTTCTTCTACAGTTGTCCAGATTTCTTCGATATCTCATCCATCATTCAATTCCATTAGTTGAGTAAGAAGGACACACAGAGAGAGAAACGTCTTCTTTTTCTTTTCTTTCTTAAGCCTTCAGATTCTGTCAATGTCTCTTTTTAAGCGAAAAGCTCTCTGGGAAAAAAAAAGCCTCATTCTAAGGAAGAATCTCAAGAGTCAGTGAGTAGGAAAATTGCAATTAGCAAACAAAGAGCATCGTGGCGAAAAGCGAGGGAGGGAAACAATTCTCATCTTATTGACAGAAACGGGGGGGGGGGGACACGCCCCGAAATCCGATACCTTGTGGAGCCTTAGAGGTGATTTGCGACTACCACAAATTGCGATGATCACAAATCACCTCTAAGGCTTTTGCATGGTATCGGATTCTTGGAGAGATGAATTCCTTAGAAAAGGAGCGTTCCGTCGGGTTTCTTAGAAAACGGATCTTTAGGCCTGGGAGAAGACCCGGGGATGGCTCAGTCCATGCTTGAAAATGAAGGAGCAAATAATGAAGACTTTTATTAAAGGGAGCTGTACGCAGCTGTGTTACAAAGCTTCGTGCACACACACACAGGAGGTTGGAGTTCAGTTCTTCCACTGTCTCGCGTATTCATGGGGTAGTTGTTGCTCCCTCAGCTTGGTGGTTTTCTTGCAGACGTTTCATGACCCAACTAGGGAACATCATCAGTGCTGGAAGGGAGTGGCCTTTGTGGAGTGGAGGAGGAGGACTGTGGGGTCTTTGATGCTCTCTGGGCTTGGTGGTTTTCTTGCAGATGTTTCATGACCCAACTAGGGAACATCATCAGTGTTAAAAAGGGGTGGGGTTTGTGGAGAGGAGGAGGAGGAGGAGGAGGAGGAGGAGGACAGTGGGATCCTTGGTGCTCTCTGAGCGTGATTGTTTTTTTTTGCAGGTAACATCATCAGTGCTAGGGGGAGGAGGAGAAGGAGGAGGAAGAGGAGGAGGAGGAGGAGAATGACATGTCCTTGATGTTCTCTGAGCTTGGTGTTTTCTTGCAGACATTCATTAGCCGACAAGGTAACATCATCAGTGCTAGGAGACAGTGGGGTTTGTGGAGAGGAGGAGGAGGAGGAGGAGGAGGAGGAGGAGGAGGAGGAGGAGCAGGAGCAGGAGCAGGAGCAGGAGCAGGAGGAGCAGGAGGAGGAGGATTGTGAGGTCCTTGGTGCTCTCTGAACTTGGTTCTTTTCTTGGAGACGTTTCATTACCCAACTAGGTAACATCATCACTGCTAGAAGGGAGTGGGGTGTGGGGAGAAGAAGAAGAGGAGGAGGAGGAGGATGACGATGATGACGACGATGATGACTGTGGGGTCCTTGGTGCTCTCTTAACTTGGTGGTTTTCCTGCAGAAGTTTCATGACCTAAACTAGGTAGCA
>NW_015414085.1:0-1752 GCF_001527695.2 Protobothrops mucrosquamatus | reverse complement strand
GTTGCTATCGCCCCTTCCATTCAACTCGCGGGGGATCCGGGGGTCCCCAACGGGCCCTCGATCGACCCCTCTTTTACCGGGTCCCCCCATCGAGTCCAGGTTAGTCCCTTCCCCTCTCCCTCCAATACTGACGTTGCATGTGTTTCCTTCCTCTTCTCTTTGCAGCTCGTTCCACACCCTCTCTCCATTCTTACAGTCTACATTCACTCCGTCCCTACTTACCCTCAACTTCCCTTTATCCAACTCACCCTCCTGTTGTGGCCGCTCTCCTCCTATCATCTCTAATACTACCATTCCATTGCCGTCACCCTCTCTTCCAAGAGTCCTTTCATACTCCGCTCCTTCCACCCTCTTATTCGTATCCCCACAGTGTCCTTCATCCATCCATCGGCTCCATTTCTTTCTTCGATCTATCACTCCCCGACTCCCTTCGTTCCCGGAGGCATATACACCCTCCGATCTTTTGTTATATCGTTCTCCTATGCCCCCCGCACGCTCCGATCCACTTTCCACCGTTTCTCTCCCGTCCTCGTTCTTACTATCTGATGGTCTTTTGTCCCCTTTCATATAGGAGCTCCTCCTCCTGTGTCCTTTAACGGGCTCTCGGGCGGTTTTTCCCTCGTCGGGTCTCCCCATTGAGTTCGACACGATTTCCTCTTCTCCCCATCCACCCGCGGTATTGCGTGCATCATTTATTTCCTCTCCTAGTGCTTCCTTCCCTGCTCTCTTTCCATCCTTGTAATCAACCATCCCTTCACGCTTGTTTACATTCTGACTCCCTTCGTTCCCGGAGGCACATACACCCTCCGATCTTTTGTTATATCGTTCTCCTATGCCCCCCGCACGCTCCGATCTACTTTCCGCCGTTTCTTTCCCATCCTCGTTCTTACTATCCGATGGTCTTTTGTCCCTTTTCATATAGGGGCTCCTCCTCCTGTGCCCTTTAACGGGCTCTTGGGCAGTTTTTCCCTCGCCGGGTCTCCCCATTGAGTTCGACACGCTTTCCTCTTCTCCCCATCCACCCGCGGTATTGCGTGCATCATTTACTTCCTCTCCTAATGCTTCCTTCCCTGCTCTCTTTCCATCCTTGTAATCAACCATCCCTTCACGCTTATTTACATTCCGAGTCCCTCCGTGCCACTCCTCCTCTCGGGGGGCGCGGGGGGGTTTCCCCCTACTGTCCTCAATCCCCTCGAGATTGGAGTGCCCCAACCAACTCAGGTCCATTACCTCCCACACCCTGTCACTCCCCGAGATCTCGGCACCCTCCAAACTGTCATTCTTCCATCCGTTCCGTTCCTCTCTTCGACCTATTATCTCCCCCTTTCTTTCTTTCTTGAGGACCCCTGTGTCTCTCAGCTTACCATCGTGCCACTCATTACATTCACCTATATGCTTGGTTCTCACCACTCCATCTTCCACTCCCCCTCTCACACCCCCATCCGTATCGTCCAAAAATCCTTCATCCCCTTTTTGTCTCCTCCTCAGTCCATATGGCTTCCTGTTCTTTCCTTCCCCAACTGGTGGGCGTTCCGTCTTGTTCTGTAGTTCTGTCCTCATGTTAGGATCACTCGGGGTGCCTTGGTGTCCTTGCAGATGTTGATTAAGGGCCGGGCCTTCCCGTGCGGGGTACTCGGAGTCCTGGACTGCCCTCTGAGTCTCCATGCCCCAAGGGGTGGTGGTTCTAAACACCTTACTTCTGTGTTCACGGTTTCTGCTGCGGTGATTGTCCTGCCACGTCTTGAGTGTTTG
>NW_015414084.1:0-1752 GCF_001527695.2 Protobothrops mucrosquamatus | reverse complement strand
CTAGCGATTGGACAAAAAGACCACGCCGTGTCACCGGAAGGGAATTCTAAATGAATTTGGCATCTCTAAAGAGTTTAGCCGCATGTCGTTTTTTGCTGGCAACGTGGCTTTTTATCATCCTAAGAGCCACGAGGCAGATGAGAGGGAAGCAGCAGTGCCTGGAGTCACAAAGCAGGCTGGGGACTCTTCAAAATGAGAGTCCCGTTGGGAATTTGGGATGTGAAGTTTTGTGGCGATGATGGATGCTCCGCTCCAGAGACGCCCTACACCTCCCCAAGAAAATTAAAAGCCTATTTGGCATGGTACTAACAACCCATCAAGACCATGATCTTCCTATTATCCATCAGCCGGGCCTTCTCCTTTTACAAGGACAATAAAAAAGCAACTCAAAACCAGGAAACGTTTTGTTTAGATCAGTATTAACGGACAAGGTTGCTTTTAAAAAGAAGACGGATTTGAGGAGGATTTGTTTGACCTGCTTTGGAGGAGCTAGAATTTACATCCGCTGCTGTGAAAGTTCACTTGACTTAGGGGTACCCAGTGCTTTTTTTCTAAAATAAAAAATAAAAGGTGCCGGAACTCACACACGTCATACAACCCGCCTTGCCTACCCTACAAGGTTCCATCCCAAAAAGGTGCCGGAACTCCGTTCTGGGCGTTCTATGAGAAAAAAAAGCCCTGGGTGTACCAAATTTTAGCCAGGAGACTGTCTGGTTTGGTGAGAGAATGGGAAATAATTGTTATTGCTAAACCCTTCAGAACTAGGAACCCTTGCTGTTCTGGGTGACATCCAACAGAACCCAAGTAATACAGGAGCACTGGTGACGTTACCTAGTTTGGTAATGAAATGTCTACAAGAAAACCACCAAGCTTAGACAGCACCAATGACCCCAGCAATGTTCCAATATTTGAGGGGCTGCCACAAAGAAGAGAGGGTCAGCCTATTCTCCAAAGCACCAGATGGCAAGATAAGGAACAATTGAAGGAAACTGATCAAGGAAGGAAATAACCTGGAAATAAGGAGAAATTTCCTGACAGAATAATTAACCAGTGGAACTGCTTGCCTTCAGAAGTTGTGGGTGCTCCATTACTGGAGGTTTTCAAGAAGAGAGTGGACAGGCATTTGTCTGGAATGGTACAGGAAGTCCTGCTTGAGCAGGGAGCTGGACTAGAAGACCTCCAAGGTCTCTTCCAACTCTTCTGTTATTCTGTTATTCATGACTCTGGTGTTAATCTAGCTTAACTTAATGGACAACCAGTTGTTTCATTGGTACAGATACACCACTGAAAGAGCTGAAGGTCTGACCAGGTTAGAGACAGATCATTATGGAGAAAAACCTACCTATGTGATCACTAAGACAACACCGACTTAATGGCATATTATTGCCACTATCATTTGCTGGAGCTCACTCAGTAGAATATTCTTCTCTAGGAGCAGCTTCTCAATATCAAGGGGGAAGCCTCCCAAGGGCAGGATTCTACAAACTCATGAATAGCATCAGCACCAAACACAGATTTATTTTCATTTCCATTTAAAACCCACTAAGAATACCAGACTGGACAGCCATTTGTCTGAAATGGTATAGGGTTTCCTGCCTGAGCAGGGGGTTGGACTAGATGACCTCCAAGGTCCCTTCCAACTTTATTATTATTATTATTATTATTATTATTATTATTATTATTATTATTATTATTATTATTATTATTATTATTATTATTATTATTATTATGGATCATCGCACAGTCAGCCAG
>NW_015414083.1:0-1752 GCF_001527695.2 Protobothrops mucrosquamatus | reverse complement strand
CATCATCAGTGCTAGAAGGGAGGGAGGTTTGCAGGGAGGAGAAGGAGGAAGAGGAGGAGGAGGAAGAGGTGGACAACAATGACTCTGGGATCCTTGGTACTCTCTGAGCTTGGTTGTTTTCTTGTAGACATTTCATTACCCAACTAGGTAACATCATCAATGCGAACTAGGTAACATAATCTGATGATGAGGATGATGATGATCTTACCTAGTTTGGGTAATGAAATGTCTGCAAGAAAACCACCAAGTTCAAAGAGCACCAAGGAACCCACATAACAAATTTTATTGAAAGGCAGACTTTTTGAGCATCATTTCATCAATAGCATGAAGAAGCCAGATGTGGTAGGATTTAAACTGGCATTATGAGAGAGGAACACTTTTAATCCATGGTTCTCAAACTTGGCCACTTTGACATGCATGCACTTCAACTCCCAGGATTCCCTAGAATGTGGACAACTCCCAGCATTCCCCAACTAGCTTGCTATCAATCAGCAAACGGATGAATCTTCTTTATCTCAAAGTTAGTCAGTAAAAATAGAACTAAGGAGAAATTTCCTGACAGTTAGAACCATTATTTTAGTGGAACAATTTGCCTTCGGAAGTTGTGGATGCTCCAATACTGACGGTTGTCAAGAAAAGATTGGGCAACCATTTGTCTGAAATGATATAGGATCTCCTGATTAAGCAGGGGGCTGGACTAGAAGACCTCCAAAGTTCCTTCCAACTCTGTTATTTTGTTACATGTTGGATTTGATCTGGGGTTTCTCCAGCCCCAGTTCAACCACTTAACTATGGTGTGCCCCAGTAGAATGAACGTTTTGCTTACTTTTTGTGTTTTTCTTACTTTTTCTGGAGTTTACGATACCTTTGTATTGTATAGGTACTGTGCTGGACCAGTTATGTAATCATCTGGCCAGAGTATATACTTGAGAATTGTGTTATTGTGTTTAGCATTTACAGGGTTAATGTTGTATCATTGAGAGAACTGTATGTTAGAAAGTTTAGCATCTAAAGGGTTAAATGCTGTTTCCTTAAGAGATGGCTTATGGGTAATGTAGTCTTAGCGGTCAGTTAATCCTGTAGTTCAGTGGTTCTCAACCTGTGGGTCGGGACCCCATTTGGGGTCGATCGACCATTTCACGGGGGTCGCCAAGTCAGGCTGTCCGCCATTTTTTTTGTCCGCCATTTTTTTTGTCCGCCATTTTTTCCCCCTTTTCCGGCGGGTGCCTTACCTCCCTTGGGCTGGGCCAGCTGGTGGTCGGCCTGCTCCATCTCTGCCGCTTGCCAGCTACGCCTCGGCCGGCGCAGGGGGCGGAACCACGCATGTGCAGTGCTCCCGGGCAGGGAAAGTCCTCAACTTACGACCGGTTGGGTAGTCCTCGACTTACGACCGATTTAGTCCTCGACTTACGTCCGGTTTAGTCCTCAACTTACGACCGGTTGGGGTCGCGGCATTAAAAAGGTTGAGAACCACTGCTGTAGTTTGTCAAGTCAGTAGGAGGTTTCAAAGTTGATTGCAGTACTTCCTGGCTTCATGTATGTAGAAGCCATTATGAAGACAGACACAAGGTGCTGTGTCCCATAAGAGCCATGGGATGAGTCTACCATTAATTCTTCACCGGAAGAACGGGGAAGGTTATGATATGTTCATCAGAAGAACTCTTCTTGACTGTAAGTTATTGTTTGAGATTCCTGAGGACTAAATAACCTGAACATTATCCCGTTCTTTGGAGTTTATCTGTCTGAGAAAAG
>NW_015414082.1:0-1752 GCF_001527695.2 Protobothrops mucrosquamatus | reverse complement strand
ATTGTTAATGATTTTAAAGTTTCAGGGGATTTTTAAGGATAATTTTAATTGATCGGCCTATTTAAATATTTCTTTTTAATTCGGCTTTTAATTATTGTATTTGTATTGTAGTTTTATGAGGCTGTTAGCCGCCCTGAGTCCCATGAGGAGAAGGGCGGGGTATAAATTAAATTATAAATAAATAAATAAATAAATAAAAAATTAATAGTTGTACTCTTTAACTCATTTCATTCATGAGGATATCATAAGAGAATTCACTGAATGTTTTGTTGAGGTCAAGATATACTGTGTCTAATGCATTTTCCCAATTTATTTAGCTAGTAATTATGTTGAAAGGGGAGATCAGCTTAATCTGGTATAATTTGTTGTGAAAAACTCATGTTGGTTCTTGTTAATTATTGCATTCCTATCCAAATGTTCACAAACATACTTTTTAATACTCTGCTCCAGGATCTTGCTCATAAACAGTAGATGTCAAATTGATAAGTCTATAATTTTCTAGTTCCTCCACCTTCTTTTTGATAAGAAAAAAAGGGCAACATTTGCTCTTTTCAGTTTTCTATGATCTTACCAATTCTACAGACATTCTCGAAAAGTAGAGTTTGCATCTGTGCAAATTCTGCTCCCCCGTTGTAGTTCTTTCCATATCCAAGGATGTGAGTCATTTGGCCCTGGAGACTTCAGTTCATTAAAATCATCTAAGTGTTCTTTTATTCATTCTTTGTCTGCCCTAAGCTGCAGCTCACTTCTTTCTCTGGTGGAACAACAGGTACAACATTATGAATTTTTTGAGAGAAAAAATTAAGACATTCTGCCTTACTGATACTCCCTATTATCAGTTCAGCCTTTTCTCCTCCCAACAGACCCACAGTGTCTTTTCCTTTGCTTTGCTTCCTAGTGTGTCTAAAAGGTCTTTCTGGTTGTTTGGGGCATTTTTTGCAAGTCTCAGCTTATTCTGAGCTTTAGACTTTCTGATAAAATATCTGCACTTTCTGGTGATTGCCTTGTATTCTTGTTTGGTTGTAAGCCCTTTCAATTCTCTTTAAATATCTCTTTTTCTTTTCAGAAATGTAAAAGGATGTATGTTTTATCTGCAATGTCTCCCATTTTTCATTCTAATAGGAACTGTTTGCAGTATTATCTTTGGTGTAATTTTCCATTCTTTTATACCGAAGGATTTCTAGCCGTTGGATCTGCCCTCCCTTCCATCTGATTTCAACAGATTCAGCTATTCTAAGTATACACATAATGAAAGCAATGTTAGCATGGAGAGGTACAGTGAATGCCATTGTATAAACTAGCCTGATTGTGGTTATTTTCCACCTAGGCTACCATTTCAGATTTCATTATTTTTGTTGTTGTTGTTTTAATGTAGTTATTAGTGGCGGGCATGCTCAATTATGCAGGAATGGGGATTTAAAATAAACATGGTACAGCCATTCATAGGTATGCAGTAAAAAAAAAAGGCTGATGGCTATCCCAAGATAGCCCTGGATTGTCTGCTTGATTTCCCTTCCCCTAGTCCAGTGTTTCTCAACCTTGGCGACTTTACGATGTGTGGACTTCAACTCCCAGAATTCTCCAGCTAGTGTTGCTAGCTGGAGAATTCTGGGAGTTGAAGTCCACATATCGTAAAGTTGCCAAGGTTGAGAAACACTGCCTAGTCAGAGATCAAAGGACAGTATATGTGTGCATGTTTCAGGGTGTGGGAGGAAATGCTGAAAAACAAATTATACAGCTTTAGTCCACTTT
>NW_015414081.1:0-1752 GCF_001527695.2 Protobothrops mucrosquamatus | reverse complement strand
CATTAGAAGAATTGTAGAAGAAACTTCCTAATTTTTAAAGTAAAAGGAGAGAAGAAGAAATACTTGCAGAGTTTCAGGATTTTGTATTGTGGCCTCACAGTAGAGATGGCGCGAGTATTCATTCTAGTGCTTCTTGTCTGGATTTAAATCAAAAGGCTGACAAATGCATCCTCCAGTCAGGATTCCCAGACCAGGAATGCACATCCCAAACCTTTATCCAAGACAATTTCAGTAGCCAACAATCGCCCTTCCCAAAGATGCAAACATTCATTCAAACATGCATTCATATCTCAAATGGAGCATCTGATTTCTGTGATATTCTGGAAATTTGGTAGCATCAACTTTGTACTTAATAAGCAGAAATGCTCTTTTTCATGAACAGAACCTGTTAACCAAACAGGGAATTAGGAAGTTATTTTCCTTCTAGACAAATATTTTTGGAAAGAAGGAAGCAAGGATATTTAGTCTGTAAATCAGTGCAAAGAAGAGAAAGGATTACAAAAGAAAAATTCTAAAGATGTATATATTTAGGTGGCCCAAAGAGAGCTTAGCTTATATATTTGAAAACGTGCTTAATGTTAGAAACTGAACAGATGAAAAGTCCTTTTTCCCCTCCTCGAGATTTTTGGATGTACTGAGTACAAATACGCCAGAAAGCTACATTTTACAGTAGAATATCAAATTACAGTTTGGAAATTCTTTAGGTGTCTCTAGTATTTTTCCGCTTCTTGCAAAACACATTACCATTACGTGATCAATATTTACAATTTCTCTGCAGGCTTCCCTGAAAGTCAATGAGGAAGCCTGCAAGGAAGGACACAAACCACCATCTGCTGGCTAGTTCCTGGGGGCTGGCTGAAAAACATCCACCCCAAAATCCAAACTGACTTTTTTCAGCCAACTCTTGGGACAGCAAAAATGCTCCTCGGCAATGGTGTGGAAGATATTTATGGTATGGGAAATAAAGTTAATTCAGACTTTAGAAATAATTATCTTACATGTTCCATTTTGAGGGTATGGAACAGATATAAATGAAGGCTGTGTCTAAAATACCTTTGTGGATTTTGACCCAAGAAGCACGTTATGAAACGAAAATGGTAACTAAAGAGAGTTAATTTATGGTGACATTCAGATTTTCTGAGGAAGATTTTGAAGCTTGAAGAAAAGATTTCATTTCCCAAAGGTTTTTTTTATACACAAATGATTAGAAAGATTTCAAATAGAGAAAGGAATCTTTGGAATATTATAAGTATGAATTACAATGCATAAAGAATCCTCAAGCCACTCCAATAAGATGGAAACTATTATTACTATTATTATGAATTAAATTTATTTGCCACCTATCTCACTACCAGGAGACTCTGGGTAGCTTACAAAGTTAAAAGCAATAAAAGAATACAAATACATATAGCAACAAAATTACAATACCTCTGAAATAACAAAAGCAAAAATTCAGGACAGGAAATCCAAATGTAGTTTGGATTGTGTTTCAGTGGGGGGTTTTGTATGGGTGTGTTTTTAGAACAGGCCTATTATTCAATTCGATTTTAAAACAGAAACTATTTATTTATTCGTGGTTTTTAGTATTGCCTGTTCACCGCCCTGAGTCCCGCAAGGGAGATAGGGCGGTATATAAATTTAATAAATAAAATAAAATAAATAAAATAATCAAATTAAAAACGCATAATTTAGCAGGGGGGCTTCCCTCTTCCCAGCAATTCTTCAGCCAAAGAACAGCCAGAGATGAGTTGG
>NW_015414080.1:0-1752 GCF_001527695.2 Protobothrops mucrosquamatus | reverse complement strand
ACCGGTCGATGGGAGGTACTCTGCGGCAGGAGGCGGTCTCGAAGATATCCGGGTCCGATGCCATGGAGCGCTTTAAAGATGATAGTCAACACCTTAAAGCGCACCCGGAAGGCCACAGGCAGCCAATGCAGCTCGCGCAGCAGCGGTGTCACGTGGGAACGCCGAGTCCCCCCCAACACCGCCCGCGCGGCCGCATTATTTCCCTACTTGTATACTGAAGAGAGTTAAGAGGGGGAAACATGTACAAGCAAACTTGAGAACAGAAATAAGTAGGAGGCACATATAAGAACTTATAAATCCAGGGATTTCTTGGGGCATCTGTGGATGGGCATACCTCATGGTTTAGAAAGGCAGACAGACAAAACTCATTTATAACACATTTGACTAAAACATATAGGAAACTCAGAATAAAACTTTCCTCCCACCAATAGCAGATTTCTCACATTTTCTTCTAAATGAGTTTAAAATATTCCTTCTCCAGGAAACTGATGAAAACCTGGTCTGTTCTTGGGAGGAGGAGAAGAGACAAAGGGAAAGATTTTCTCTTCGCCCTGTTTTGCCCAGACAAACCAACGGTTTGAGTTCCTGTGCCGATGGCGGCTTTTCCTTTCGCCGCCTGCCCCGAGGACGCGTAAAAGCCGCAGGAGCAGCGTCAAACAGCTGCTCCGCGGCTTGAAATCCCCTTCCCCGGGCAAAGGGGAGGGGGGGAGCCTCCCTGATAGGGGTAGAGCTCCCTAGCTCCCACAGTTTTATAGCTGTGGGAGTGGAGGTGAGTTCCCCCGAAGTCAGGGACTTCGCGCTTTGGGCTGCCTCCGTTCTACGAACGAAGCCAGACACGGACTCAACCTCTGCTTATGGGAGATCGTGAGTAAATTTTGGGAGCAGACAGAGCGATCCAGGTGCTTGGGAGTGGAATGGATAAGAACCTTCAGCTCTGATTTCAATAACATCTCCATTAAGACTTAAAGTTTAAGAAGAAAAAAAGAAAAAAAATGGCCGCGGAAGGGCATTTTGCTCTTTAATAGAGACTTTCACTTATTGAGGACTTTCACTTTGGCTTTTACTTTCTGCTGGACTATTATTGCCTTAGAGTTATTGGTAGTCACAAATTTTGGAATTTACAGATGATCCGAAATCTCAGAGATTGACTCGTGCAGCCCATAGACGTAAAGAAAGAGAGCAACGAAGATTGGAGGAGGTACCTATAGACCAGCAGGTAACTTCAGAGCCAGTGGGAGGAGCGAGACCAAAGAAATCAGTGTCGGCTGATATGCAAGGGGCGCTCCTGAGGCTCTCTGCCACCAAAGATGGCAAGGTTCCTGACATGGAATGTTAATGGACTGAATTCACCGCAGAAGAGAAAAAAGGTATTTTATTATTTGAAGCAACATAAAAATGACGTGATTTGCTTACAAGAGACTCATATTACAGCAAAAGATCAAAAGTATTTGACTAATTCACGGTTGGGAACACATTTTATTGCACCTGCGCCTCAGAAAAAAGGTGGGGTAGTTATTTATGTTAAAAATGAGTTCTTGCCTAAATTGATTGACTCTGACTTAGAAGGAAGATATGTTTTTATTGAAATGCTTTTGAATGGGAAGAAATGCCTTATTATTGGATTATATGCTCCAAATTCACAGCAGAAACAGTTTTATAAATTGATACATCAGAAGCTAAATCAAATGGATTATAAATCTGTTATCATGATGGGAGATTGGAACGGAGTTTTGGACTCAAGAAAAGATAAGA
>NW_015414079.1:0-1753 GCF_001527695.2 Protobothrops mucrosquamatus | reverse complement strand
TCGATCGACCATTTCACGGGGGTCGCCAAGCAAGGCTGTCCGCCATTTTTTTCCCCTTTTCCGGCGGGTGCCTTACCTCCCTTGGGCTGGGCCAGCTGGTGGTCGGCCTGCTCCGTCTCTGCCGCTTGCCAGCTACGCCTCGGCCGGCGCAGGGGGCGGAACCACGCATGTGCGGCGCTCCCGGGCAGGGAAAGTCCTCGACTTACGACCGGTTTAGTCCTCGACTTATGACCGGTTGGGGGTCGCGGCATTAAAAAGGTTGAGAACCACTGTGTTAAATTGAATCCTTCCTGACATTCTTGTAAACTGTTGGGAACCTGGAGGCTGCAATAGCCAAGGGGAAAATCCCAACCTGGTGCAAAAGAGCTGATCCCTTTCTGCTTCCAATCCCCTCCTGACTTCTGGATGGCTTTTTTTTTTCCCCCGCAGCATTAGCGGCTTGGGGCGAAACATCATCCTTACCACGATGCCAGCTGGAACGAAACTGATCGCTGGGAACAAACCAGTGAGCTTCCTGACTGCCCAGCAGTTGCAGCAGCTGCAGCAACAAGGCCAGGCTGCCCAGGTAAGGAGCCCCGTTCGCTCTCTTCACGGCTTGGCTTTGAAATATCACCGTCGTCTCGATGGTTGAAGTTATTTTGCGTGCGATTCATTTGTTTGCGCACTTAGTGCTTCGGTCGGAGGTTGAGGATTTGAGGGGCATGGGTAAGGCGAGCTTTCAGTAGGAAATTTGGTGGAGCAGAGTTTTCCCCACTAGCACTGACATTTTCTGCGGTGTAGGGGAGATTTCTGATCTCATTCTCCTGTTCTCCACAGGTGCGGATTCAAACAGTTCCAGCCTCCCATCTCCAGCAGGGAACCGTCTCTGGCTCTACAAAAGCCGTGTCCACTGTAGTTGTCACAGCAGCCCCATCTCCAAAACAGACACAGGATCAGCCATGAAAGTGTCAGCACAATTATATATATATATATATATTCAACAAATTCTGTAGTTCTTTTGTGCCATTTTCACCAGAGGGATGCCTTGTCTTGGCGGTATGCAGGTTGGTTCCCAATATACTAGAAGCAGCTCCGATGTTCTCTTGGATTCTGAACAGGCTGATACGTGCACAGCTAGTGTAGCAGGCTAGTGAAATCCACTTTGAATTTTGGATGATGAGGAGTCCCTTTCAATTATTGGCCTGTGTTGGTGGGAAAGTACATTTCTATAAGGGTTCCCGAATCAGACAAGAAGAAAGGGAATGTTGGAAATATTGGACACTGGAGTGGACTTTCTGCAATCTGGATTTTTTTTTTTTTTGTTCCCAATGCTTTTGTCGGTTCTGTGTATTTTATGACTGTTTTTTTGAGATCTGAGGCCACTTCTGGTGCTTCTCTCGCCTGCACCAGGTTGCACAAGAAAAATCTCATACATAGATGAGCTAGTTGTGAATAAAGCCGAGAGTCAAATTCTTCTTTAGTTCCCTCTACCCCATTTTGAAAATGTTGGTGGCCTTAATGGGACAGGAAAATCGCTTCTTGAAATCACAGGGGAAGCCAACTTCACTCCAGAGCTTGGTGACCACTTAAACTTGCTCACTTTAGTGGAGATTGAGCCTGTTGATTTTTATTGCTTTTTGAATAAAGATTACCAGACTTTATGAACAAACGTCTGATATCAGCTCAGCTATATTATCTTAACTTTTTTTATTACATCATCCTTCAAAAATGATATGAAGCACAGAAATGAATATCTATTTCATCTCTATTTATG
>NW_015414078.1:0-1753 GCF_001527695.2 Protobothrops mucrosquamatus | reverse complement strand
CCCGTAGTCCGCAGGCCGAGCCGCCTGCCGAGTCCGAGGCCGCCGCGGCCTCCGAATCCGGGTCCGTCGCGGCCTCCGCTGTCGTCGAGGCCGCGAGCCAGGTCCGAAGCAGTTTTTCCGCCGGCCCGGATCCAGGGCCGGATCAGGGCTACCGGGCCGCGACCTCCATCTCCCACCAGGCCCGCTACCCGCAGGCCGAGCCGCCTGCCGAGTCCGAGGCCTGTCGAGTCCGAGGCCACCGCGGCCTCCGGATCCAAGCCCGTCGCGGCCCGTCGCGGCCCGTCGCGGCCTCCACTGTCATCGAGGCCGTGGGCCGCGGGTCGAATCCAGGCCGGGTCTTCCATCAGGCCGGATCCAGGCCAGATCCAGGGCCAAATCCAGGCCAGATCTTCCACCGAGCCCATTCGTCCCATTCATCCCTTCGCTATCCTCGCCGGGCTGAGTCCTCCGTTCCGCGACATCACCCAGCTAAAAACTGGGGAGTCACTCGGCAGGCCCCCGACTCCTGGCGAGTTCGGCTCTTCAAATTAGGGTCGAGACGACCCTCGGGAAGCCCCCCCTTTCCGTTGCAGGCTTCGCTCCATCATAGAGCCATCCCAGGTAGGACCGCCATCACAGGAAGCAGGAAGTCATGGTTACCCCCCCAATGTTGTGATGTGTTTAATTTTTAAAATAAACTTCAGAATTTATAATTATAAATTTCTGAACAATTTAATATTTATAGAAGAGTCACTAATTAGCGCCGTAACATTTTAGTTAATAGGAGACACAGTGCATATTAACGTCAAATATTTTTTTAAAGGTAGCTGTGTATTGGTTTAAATATGTAAAACAATATTAAATATAATGAATTGAATACAGCTCTATTAAGCTTTAAATACATTTGTCTCAGTTCCACAGTCCACATCTTTGGAAAAATAGAAGATTTAAATTGCGGAGAAGGGCAAGATTGAAAGTAGCAAGTTAAGGTTAGTTGACAAAACTGTATTCATAAAAAGGAAAGGAAATGAATAGTATTTAACAAAATATGTAATTTGGTATTTCCTGTCAGACGTCAAAGATCAGGTCCACGTGTGAAGATTCAATTAAACTGATTTATCATTAATCATGCCTATCACCTCACTGGGGTTAGATAAGAGTTAACAAAATTCAAGGGTTTGCTTCTGGCTGTGTAGGGATTCTAGGCTGATGCCTCTTTTAACTCTGCCCCCAGGTTCTAATCACTCCTTCTCCTACATCTCCAGATACACTGATAGTTTAACTCCCAGAAATTTGAGCAGGAGTTACATGTTCCTACTGGCTTCGCCAATGGCCTAGAAAATGCCACACTGGGGACAGTCAGCATCTAACAGTGACAGGTATACATTCAACTGAAAGTAAAGCCAAGTCCCTACAGATCTGTAGATTTCTGGGGAAAAAGACACACGCGAATACATTTAACATGGACATGTAAAAGTGTTAAAGGCAGGAATATTTAATTAATAAAACTAAAGCTAGTGTAGTTACTATTCACATATAATTTGCCTAAAAGTTTGGAATATATGTGTACATGTAAAAAGAAAAGAAAATACAATATAATATTTAAAGTGATAGAAGTGTACAGATAAAGCTTAAAAATAATGAACAGTACAAAGCTTACTTGTTCCACTAAATTTAGTGATTATATAAAAGGGCTTCAAAAATCAAGTTGTATACTATAATATGGTTGTTACCTGGAACAAAATTACTAACACAGAAGAAGTGTTATTTGACA
>NW_015414077.1:0-1753 GCF_001527695.2 Protobothrops mucrosquamatus | reverse complement strand
TGTATTATTTATTAACCCATTTTTCATAGCTACCCATTTAACTTTTATTGACTCTAGGTGACTTACAATAAAACCAATAACAACACAAATTACATAATAGAAGATGAAAATAAAAACAGATAGCATCCAGACTTGATCTAATTCATCATCCATACACCAGGCTGTAGATTCTAAACCACACCCAGGATCTAGAGTTTGAATACAAAACCAAGTTTTCCAAGTATTATGAAAGCTCAACAGCAACAGAGCCAATCTAATCTCAGGGGGAATTATGTTCCACTAGGACGGTGCCATTGACATTCCCTAGATGATGGAACTCAGAGCATGTTCTTCCTACCAGACCAGATAGGACAGGAAGAAAAAAATTGGGGAGAGATGGTCCTGTGAGTAACCTGGTCCTAAGCCTAACTCTTACATACAGTAATGGTTAAACCCTTTCTAAATGGTAGATGTTCCTAAAGGTGAAATCAGATCATAATACCAAGTAATATGTCAAGTTGGTAAGTCTAAATGCAAAACTGGGTGCATATATTGAGAATGTGAGTTATAGTTTGACAAACATTTTGGTAGTTATTTGAGTATGGCTTATGAGTAACATCTAATAGAGACCTTATCCGATGCATATTTCTTTTCTTAATTTCAATGTCTTAAAAGCATTTTCACAAC
The DNA here is from genome assembly GCF_001527695.2 of Protobothrops mucrosquamatus. Taxonomy (NCBI): domain Eukaryota; kingdom Metazoa; phylum Chordata; class Lepidosauria; order Squamata; family Viperidae; genus Protobothrops; species Protobothrops mucrosquamatus. Next base: position 1,087 of record NW_015414077.1, on the reverse strand, counting down.
AAGAGGATAATGTACTTTATTTTACTTTTCCAAAATTTTCCAAAGGCTAGATAAAGAACTGGGGGTTAAGAAGCAGACACAAAGGAGTTTCGGGTTGGGAGAAATGTTATGTACATGGATCACTTGAATGATAAGTTCACATACATTATATTTATTTGAAACGTAGTAAATTTTGCCTACTTGGGATACTGAATTGTAGCACATCTAAAAATGACTAGTCATAAATTCTACAATTATTGAAAGAATGGCTTCTTGATTGATCACATTGACAGTGTTATCCTCCATTATTACAACAGTAGAGTAACGTTTCCAGGATAGCAAGGAATTTAATTGCCATGATGATTTATTTGCCAAATACAAAACACTGTTGTAAGCAAGGCTTTTGAATTGTACCTTACAAGTGTCCAAAGTATTATCTGCTAATTAGGTACAGAAAGTGCATATGTAATGTTAGCTGAAACAGTTCAACCTTCTGACATAAGCTTTTTAATGAAAAAAAATTACAATTACTGTAATAAATTTGGTATCATTTTTATACGATTAGATACTCTTTTAAAAGAGATTTGGCAGTTGATTTTTGAAGTTAACCTGAAAACTAAGCATAATAAAAAGAAGAAAAGCCCTAATTCAGCAGATAGAGTGTCTAGAGTTCAGTCCTATGCATGTCTATTCTGAAGTAATTTTAATTATGTCAATGGGATTTATTTCTAGATGCATTTGAATAGCACAACTCAAATATCATATTTTTTAGATTTACAATCCTTGGTTGTAAAAAAAGAGACATAGAATCAAAATCAAGTGAAATATTAGTACCACTTTATAAATCCTTAGTAAGACCACACCTGGAAGGGTATAGTTGCATCTTATTTGGTCATCACATTAGAAAAAAGATAATAATAATAATAATAATAATAATAATAATAATAATAATAATAATAATAATAATAATAATAATAATAATAATAATAATAATAATAATGATAAAGTTGGAAGGGACCTTGGAGGTCATCTAGTCCAACCCCCTGCTCAGGCAGGAAACCCTATACCATTTTGGACAAATGGCTGTCCAGTTTCTTCTTAAAAACTT
>NW_015414076.1:0-1753 GCF_001527695.2 Protobothrops mucrosquamatus | reverse complement strand
TGAGTTCTTTTCATCATGTGTGAAAACCATTCATAAGAGGTTTATTTGGTTTGGGCTTAATGTGCTATGTGAATCCTGCTACTGTGGTTTGTCAATCAATCAGATTGTTTAGTGAGGTCATCTGCTCAACTCCAGATTTCAACTGAAAACATTTGTAAATGAAGGGGTAAAAAGTAAATAAATCAAGTAACAATAGAACGAAATAAAGAGTATAGATCTCAGCTATTACACATTAGCTATTCTGGATCACTAGCAAAATAGAATAATCCTGGAAATTGCCAAGGAAAGAATGTATGTCTGAGAAATACAAGTGCAAATTGCCTAGCAGTGGGAGGGGAATTAAAACGGCAAGAAAGAAGACAGGAGAATATATTGTTATAATTTGCATTGAAGGAGAAATTCTATTATTGCAGTTTGCTTTAGTGGCATATTCATCATCTTATATTTCTGCTCTTTTGTACAGAAATTAAAACGAAAGCATGTAGTAAAAATTAGAATCTCTCCACCATGCTAACCTTATGACTTATCCCCAGTTATTTTATCATCCTAAGAAATGGTTAATACAAACATTGCTGATTTAGATGGCTCACTCCACTGTTCAATATTCCATATTTTATTCAGCAACTTAATTATGTTAATCTAATAAATATGACTGGCAGGGCAATTCTATCGCTAAACAAAGAATTGCAGCCTTAGGCTGGGCCAAAGCATATGTGCTGTTTAAAAAAAACAGCTATGAAAGGATGAACCTATGCACACATACTGTGTTGAAGACAAGGGGTTTGTCACTTTTTTCACAAGTGGGCTACATTGATGAATAGTAAGTCAAACATATGAAAAAATATATAAATGTAGCACAGCACACTCTCTTTTTTTTCACCATTCCCTGTGAACGGTTTACCAGGTTTAAGCCAGAGTCTATTATTAGCCTGATGATATAAAGAGCACCTCATATAGTCATATAGTCTTCCAAACACTAATATTTTATGCTCCCCAATACACATCTAAAGCACTTACCTTCTTTTAGAGTCATTTAGGTTTATATATATCACCCCTCTCACCCATCATTGCAAACCTATATATGGAACACTTCGAAATCAAACGCCTTAGACAAATCTGAACACAAACCCAAACTCTGGCTCAGATATGTAGATGACACTTTTGTAATTTGGCCACACGGGAAAGAAAAACTGGACAACTTCCTCACACATCTCAACAGCCTACACCCCAAAATACAATTCACGATGGAAATAGAAGCTAACAACCAACTCCCCTTTCTGGATGTCCTAATCTACAAAAAACCCAACGGCTCCCTAGGACACACCATCTACCAGAAAAAAAAACACACCAACCGCTACTTAAACGCACAATCCCACCACCACCCTGCACAGATCAACTCCGTAGCCAAGACCCTCATCTCCAGAACCAAATGCCTAGCCAACAAAGACCACCTGAAAACTGAATTACACACTCTCACAAACGTATTAATCTCCAATGGATTCCAAAGAAATACAATTACCAACCTAATCCAAAGGGAAACACCCCCCAAGAACCACGACATCGCCCTCCTCCCCTACATCAAAGGCACCACAGATAAAATCAGCAAAATTCTCCACAAACACAATATCAAGACAGCCTTCGGCACCGACCAAAAAATAGCCAACATCTTAAGAAACCCCAAAGACAGGATCCAGCTAGAAAACCAAGGAGTCTATGAAATACCATGCAAAATCTGCCCAGCCACATACATTGG
>NW_015414075.1:0-1753 GCF_001527695.2 Protobothrops mucrosquamatus | reverse complement strand
TGCGTACGGTCGGTGAGGAAGGAGGAGAACCACCGCATAACGGTGCCTCCCACTCCTAACCCACCGAGACGCCGCAGCATGATACCGTGGTCTACAGTATCAAAAGCCGCTGAGAGGTCCAAAAGAACAAGGACAGAGGAATAACCTCTGTCCCGGGCCCTCCAGAGATCATTAACCAACGCGACCAATGCCGTTTCCAAAGCAGTCCCAAGGCGTTGCCTCTCAGTGCCTTCTCCTCCTCCCCTGGAGTTGTCGTACTGACTGCTGCTGATCTGCTCTCGCTAATTGCCTGCGTCTACGAGCATCAATCATGTCCATCAGTGTGAATCCTCCAAGTCTGGCTCATTCTCCCCACACAGCTGAGCTTCATCCATAACATGACTGGAGGGGCCAGACTCTTCATCAGACCATGAGTCTTGTAATTCATCAGACCCTCCCTCTGACCCTGATGGGCTTCCAAATGCCTCCTCCACCTCCTCCTCAGATTCCCCGGACTCAGCTGTTGGGAACACAGGCTGGCACGGAATCACAACACAAAGGGTCTCCAAACTGATCACGCATTTGACCCCCTCCTTCAGGCTCAGCCTGGTCAGCTCTTACAGTTGCTTGGCAATGGTTGGTAAATGTTTTGGTGGTTCCTTGCAAATCTAGAGGGCCAGATGAAAGGAATGGTTCCTCTTCTAGATAAAAGACAATGTTTCTGGCACACAGAACTGGAAAACAAGGTGCCTTAAGCTTGCAACTGTTGCAACAAAGACTGTTTCAAATAGAATGCCCCTAACTGATCTGATAGATGATATTTTTTTTCCAAAGCCCTGAAGTTTCTTTTGCTTTCTTCTTCAATTAATTTAAAATGAATGTTGACTCGGTTTTTAAAGAGAGGATATTTTTTGTATTCAGAACCTGCCACATCTGTGTGTACTTCTTTCAATACCCCAGTGGTTTGAGAACAGATATATTTCACATGCTCTTCCTTACATATTCCAAAGTCCTTATAGGTCCTTTCATATGAGATGAAAAGGGTTTCATTGTCACTGCCTCTTGTGAAGATGGGAAGATATTTTACATCCACCAACTGGGTTCTATTCCCACTGTTAACTATGCAGAGCCTTACTCTAGTAACTTCTATGTGCAACTCAATCATCCTTTCCTATATTGTCTTTTCTCTCTTCCTTAACCTGGTTTCCTATTTCTTGTTGGAAACAGGTTCCAAAATATGTATACACACACACACATACATAAACATATGTATGAGTGTATACATACATATACTGCTATTTGGTTTGGTTTAGTCTGCTAACTTTTGGGATATATTTATTCCAAATTAAATTAAATAAAAATAAATAAAATAAAAAAATAAACCTTTTCATGTTCAGCTGATGCTGACTTTGAGAGCACTGTGTGGGATAGTAGTGCATCCTTTCTGTTGATATTGGAGTTACTGTGATGTTATTGTTATGATTGTAGTTTTATTATTATTGATGGGAGTAAACTAATGGGGAAAAACAGAAAACACACAAGTCTATTGCCTAGTCACTTGCTGCCACCCAACTTATATAAAAATGGGCTAACATTTTGATTCATAAAAAAAGTAAATATGTAGGCTATTTCTACATAGATTTTTAAAATGATCTTATGATTGCTAAAACCATCTTTTTGGCCACTTATATATAGGTTGGGTGGCAAGTTGTAACCAGCATGAGACAAAAACAAGAAATATGGCAATTGTTATAGTTCCCATTATATATATATA
>NW_015414074.1:0-1753 GCF_001527695.2 Protobothrops mucrosquamatus | reverse complement strand
ATCCTATCCTATCCTATCCTATCCCCTTCTCTCCCCCAGGCTTGCCCCACAGAAGCCTACCCTATCCAAGCCTATCCTATCCTATCCTATCCTATCCTATCCCCTTCTCTCCCCCAGGCTTGCCCCACAGAAACCTATCCTATCCAAGCCTATCCTATCCTATCCTATCCTATCCCCTTCTCTCCCCTAGGCTTGCCCCACAGAAGCCTATCCTATCCTATCCTATCCCCTTCTCTCCCCTAGGCTTGCCCCACAGAAGCCTATCCTATCCTATCCTATCCTATCCTATCCTATCCCCTTCTCTCCCTCAGGCTTGCCCCCAGAAGCCTCTCCTATTCTATACCCTTCTCTCCCCCCTCACTCCTTCCCGCCAAAACCCCTCCTCTTATATCCTCTCCTCTCCTCCCTCTTGCGTTCACTCACTGCCCAGCTGGCCTTTTCATGCAGCACTCATCAGCTGGAGCTGCATGCGCTGATTCTGGGGTCCCCGCTGATTCTGGGGTCCCCGCCAAGCCCCGGCAGCCCCGCAGCTCCAGCTGATTCTTCCCCCGAAGACTGTGTGCGGCTGCTGGCCCCCCCCCCCCCCAGGCCGCCTCAGCAGAGCCCCAGCAACACCGCAGCTCCAGCTGACTGTCCCCAGGGCCTCTCTGGCACTGCCACCACTTCAGCTCCCCCCCCCACTACATACTCAATCACTTCCTCCTACTAGTCTGCTCGTGGGCCAGAACTAAACACATTACATGCCGGCTGGATCTGGCCCGCAGGCCTTGAGTTTGACATGTCTGACCTAGGGGAAATCTTCATTTCATCCCCACACAACACAACCCTGAGAAGCCAGTTGGCTGAAAGAACGGGACTGGCCCAAAGTCACCCAGTCAATCTGGATCTCCTCATTCTCAATCCATCATCTTCACCACTCCAGGTGCTGGGTGGAGAGAGGGACTGGTCCAAAGTCACCCAGGGAACTTCCAACAGCTGAGGATGGGATTCAAAGTTGGGACTCACCAATGCTCATCCCTTGAGCCAATGCCTTTAATCCGGTATTTGCCAACGTTGGCAATCTCTAGTTGCGAGAACGTCAACTCCCAGAATTCTTCTCCGTGTCTACGCTGGCTGTGGAATTCTGGAAGTTGAAGCCCACATGCCTAGAAAATGCCACGGCTGGGAAACCTCGCCTTAATCGCCAGGTTATCTGCTCAAGAGTAACGAAACCCCACTCCAACCATCCTTGGCATCTGTAGTACTTACTCTTAAGATGTCTCCGTGGATGCTTCCGTTTTTCGCTGTCCCCTTGGGCAGGGCCTTTGTGCATTCCCTAAATGTGACGAGAGATGACCCAATTCACTCATCTAAAGCATCTGAAAGGAGATCCAGCACACTAAAAAGAAGTAAGGTCTGCAGTGTGCACTGATGATGTTACCTAGTTTGGTAACGAAACGTCTGCAAGAAAACCTCCAAGCTCAGAGAACACCAAGGACTCCATAATGTCTTTTTTTGTTTTAAATTAGAGGAAGAAAAAGAGGGGGAAATCTCTTCTTGCACCTAGGACAGGGGTAATAATAATAATAATAATAATAATAATAATAATAATAATAATAATAATAATAATAATAATAATAATAATGATGATGATGATGATGATGATGATGATGATGATGATGATGATGATGATGATGATGATGATGATGATGATGATAAAGTTGGAAGGGACCTTGGAGGTCATCTAGTCCAACCCCCTGCTCAGGCAGGAAAC
>NW_015414073.1:0-1753 GCF_001527695.2 Protobothrops mucrosquamatus | reverse complement strand
GCACCCCACAGGTTAGGGGTCTAGGAGTCGACCTCTGTCCCCCTGCCAATACAGACTGCGTACGGTCGGTGAGGAAGGAGGAGAACCACCGCATAACGGTGCCTCCCACTCCCAACTCACCGAGACGCCGCAGCATGATACCGTGGTCCACGGTATCAAAAGCCGCTGAGAGGTCCAAAAGAACAAGGACAGAGGAATATCCTCTGTCCCGGGCCCTCCAGAGATCATTAACCAACGTGACCAATGCCGTTTCCGTGCTGTGTCCCGGCCTGAAGCCCGACTGGTATGGGTCCAGATAGTCTGTTTCATCCAGGTGTCGAGGGAATTGCTGCGCAAATATCTGCAACAGAACAACTAATCTCAGAGAGCACCGAGAAAAAATATTTATAATAATTAATACTGATCTATTAAATTGATACGCTGCCCGACTCCTAACGCCTCTGGGTGGCTTTATTTATAAAATAAAACAGTTCCAAAGTTGAGCCCTCGCCACCGTTGGAGATTTGAGACTGTTCAATAAATATCTCACACAAGGCAAGGCTCAGAATATGATGCAGCTTTTAATTTTGCTGCTTTGGGCATTAAGGTGTTTTTTTTTTTTAAATTCTTTATTTTGTTTTACACGGAATCTATATACCACCAAGAGCTGAGGCATAACAAACCTTTTTGTATTCTCGTCACACTTAACTTATTATTTGTTTAGTTTTTGGCGTTTGTCGATGCTCTCTTTTCATTGCTGTTTTCTGATCTCATTCAGAGTGATTTTCATTGTTTATTGTTAATAAATCAGAAGGAATGGGGCTGTTTGTTTGGATATTGTTGGATTCGGTTCCCTAATAGCAATTTTTTTTCACGAGGGCGGTTGGTTCTGTGCCCAGCTTTGTGTTTCAGTATTATTCAATTATATCTTTCGGAATATGTACACCCTGACTTTCGGCGCTAAAGTGCTCGGATGGCTTCTGCTGGTCAAAACATCAGAGCCTGGAATATTTAAAAAGTCATCCTGACGTTTTTGGGTCAGGAATGGAGATCTTAGGTTTTTCTTCTCCAGAGTCAACCTTGGAGAGAAAAAACAGTGGGAATCTCCATTTGTCTTTCCTATTTACCTCTGGATACAGAATAACAGAGTGGGAAGGGACCTTAGAGATCTTCCAGTCCAACCCGCTGCTCAAGCAGGAGACCCTAGACCAGAGGTAGGCAACCTTGGCTCTTTTATGACTCGTGGACTTCAGCTCCCAGAATTCCTGAGCCAGCTATGCATAGCTGGCTCAGGAATTCTGGGAATTGAAGTCCACGAGTCATAAAAGAGCCAAGGTTGCCTACCCCTGCCCTATACCATTTCAGACAAATGGTTGTCCAATCTGTTTTTTAAATACGGGGTTGTTTTTTTTAAAGGACAAAAAAAAAATTCATTTTAGAAATATGAATAGAAAAACACCACCAATTTCCTGGGGGGGGGGGCAACAGCATAAAATGTCAACCATAATGTTCACCTATAATTGCAAGCCCTTTGTGGATGGTTTGCAGGAGACGGAGAAAAATAAAAATTTTGACTTGTAGATTTGATAACGGTTAAAAAAAAATAAAAAATTGTTTTCCTCCATTTTTGGCAGCCGGAGCAGGGGGGCGGATGACCCCGTGACACTGCAACCATCATAGATTTAGTGGTTAGCAGGATCAGGTTTCTGGGTGTGCACCTAACGAGTAGGCTGGCTTGGTCGCTCAACAGGCAGATCCTGGTGAAGTGGGCACA
>NW_015414072.1:0-1753 GCF_001527695.2 Protobothrops mucrosquamatus | reverse complement strand
GAGAGAGAGAGAGAGAGAGAGAGAGAGAGAGAGAGAGAGAGAGAGAGAGAGAGAGTGAGAGAAAGAGAGAGAGAGAGAGAGAATGGCTTGAATATGTGGATGTATGTTTATTTACCACAGCTAAATTGGTGAGGAATTGGATGCTCCCCACTAATCCCTGAAGCTGCCAGAATAGCCTACCACTTCCTTGCCTGGACACATTTCCAGACAAAGCAGGGGACTCCAACCTCTCTCCCTCCCAAAGTAAAGCTGGAAACTTCTGCTTTGTATGAGTAGCATGCCATTTTCTTGTTCTTTAATCATATTTGTTCTTTTAAAAATCTTGAGAGAGTTTGGAAGGTGCCAAGGCATTTTGGTGCCCAGAGGCATTGGGCTGGGGATCCTATGGCAAATAATTCCTCAAAACAATAATGATTTCATAGTTATCTATCAAATGTGCATAGCTTAGCTGGATTATTAATCACCACAAAAGTCTGAAATTGAAGTAACAATACATAGAATTTTGCACACACAAACAACTTTTGAAATCTATTCTCTTTTTTTGGCTTGGGAGTGTAGCTTTAATTTTGGCAAAGTACCACAAATCTGATAAAAATCATGTCATCATCCCAGAATTCGCCAGCTGGTAAGTTTTGTGTTAAGCTGTATCTCTTAAGATGTTAATCATATAATTCCCTTTATTGGAAACAATTCAGAATATTTTCATTGTCTGTTTTCTCATGATGAAATTTTGCCAGCAGTAAACATGTTCCACATTATTTGAAATCATGGCAGGATAGAAACCTCAGCCAATAGCAAGGGGTGGGGGGGAAGGGGGCTTAACAACTGGCATAATGTATAGAAATAATCCTTTTCTGGAAAAGATTTGAACAAATGTCAGTGTATTTGTTCCATTATGTAGGAAATCCCTTTGTTTACTGCCATTCAACTCCTGATAAAGATTCTCTATAAGTATGGAACATTGTTATAGAATTACCACTGCAATGAAGATAAGTAACACAGTACTTATTGTATGTCTGTAATTGTGCAATATTGTATGTCTGTAATTGTGCAATAATGTAAGAGAATAAAAATTTCTTTTTAGACTCCAATAAGCTATGCTATCAGATAACGTCCCCTGCAGAATTCAAATAACAATGCGTGGGAATCACAGATTTTGGAATGTCACAATGTAAACAAATGATGTAAAAGGTTTTTTGAAAACAGCAGACAAAAGATGCCCCGTGGCTCTTTTGCCATTTCCTTTCCATTCTCTGAACCATCCAAGCAATGACATCACTAGCTCTATGCCTTTCTGCAGAGAATGCATTGTATGACATGGATGTACATTTTCTGGAAGCCAGATGTTTTGGTTTGTGTAAATAGCCATTTGTGCTTCCGTGTTTGCATCAACAGCCTACCGGTACTATCTGAACATCCTGTGAAGTCACACTTGTTTTTTTACCAACTTTGATGTTGAGGAAGTTAACTAATTCACTGACTAAAATATTGAAGTGAATAAGATTTTACTAAAGCTTGCTCTTTATTCTTCAAGATACTTAAGTCTTTTTTTTTTTTTTTTTTAAATTTTTTATTTATAATACAATTAAAACAAAAATGGACATACGTGGCATTCCAGAGTAAATATTCCTAACAATTTGTTTCTCGTGATACAAAAACTTAATACATCATCTTTAACCTCTATATACACCTCATTCTTCTACATAATACAATTATATATACAATTATATATACAATTATGTGTATGCTTCAA
>NW_015414071.1:0-1753 GCF_001527695.2 Protobothrops mucrosquamatus | reverse complement strand
AGAACTAAAAGATAAGGAGACGTCAGAATTTTATGAAATTTGGAATAAATGTTATAATTGGCTAGAACAGAGAAAGAAAAAGATATAATTATTGATGTATATAAAATGTAAATAAGATGTAAAGAACATTTAAAATGTAAAGCACTGTTCTGTTAGAAGAAAAGATTTATGTTTATGTAGTTTTGGTGTATGGTGTATGATGAAAAATAAAAAAAAATTTAAAAAAACAAACAAAAACAAATTCATTCTACCTTAAAACAGTATTATTTCTCCACAGATTGGAAGGATATGTATCCTAATGCTTAATCCTTATTTATACCACTTGCCTAGAATGGGATGTAAATGTAATGGCTCTAATTAGTTGTAGCTGTAAAAAATTAAGTATTTTTTTAGAAGTATCATCTACTTTGTATAAACATTAGCAGTTACAATTATACATCTGGTTTTCTTATGGCTTTGAAGCAAATAATAACCATAAGGTCAGGAGGTGAAAAGGGAGAAAAGTCTTCCATTATTAAGGTATTAGCTAATTTACAGGAATGTGAAATGTTTGCTATATATCAGCTATAATTAAGCAGCAAAAAAGAATGATGTAGAATGTGGTAGGAAAAAAAATCAGTACTTTAAAACATGCCTTTGATTAAACAAATTACACTAAGCTTTCTTTATCAGTTTCAAGGGGAAGGAGACTTTTATTTATTTGAGCTGGTGATTTTTGTGCTGATAATGACATTTTCTAATCTTTTAGTCCAAAAAAACCAAAGGTTGGCCAAACTTCTGAAAATTCAGAATTGGACAATTTGTATTCTTAAAAGCTTGCTCTGCAATCATATTCACCCTCCTGCCAACTCACTTGTGTCAGCCTTTTTTTTCCTGCTATGCTTATCCCCATTTCCACAGGAATACCATATTGGACTTACAAAAATCTTAACGAATGATTGGAGTTGTCCCTATCTGTTGCTAACATTTAGAGCTCACTGAATTTTTGCAGCTCAGATATGGTAACTCTACTTTCTTGGAGGTATTTAGGGCAAGACTTAGAGCTAATATAAACTCATGCAGGTATGAGTCTTGACTGGTGATGTAGAAGAGTCTCAGCAGGAAAGAATACATACATTTCTCTAGCATAAAAAGGGGAGCCAGTACTCTAATTTTAAAAGCTGCACATTTTAAAACATTTTAAAAGAATGTTTTATCATTCAATTAATAGCCTTTGAAGAAGAAAAGAAATAGGAGAAGAAACTGAAACAATAAAATTTTAAGCAAAGTGAGGCCATTACATTAAGCAGTAGATATTACATAGTTTATTGCTTCTGTTGGAGGGCTGAAGCAAATACTATATAAATACAACGCAGTGCACATATTCTGGAGAAAAAGAAGTTTCTTGATGATGGGCTTTAGCATGAGCCAAAAACATGGAACAATAAACCTTTGGTCTTGGTGACTGATTCAGATTGGATCCTGAAAGAAATTTCATTTTCTGTAAATGGAATGACAAATTTCCTCTTAATCTTAGAGGGCAAAAGACAAAAGGAATGGATTCACCCCCAGCTCCACTCACAGAAGCTCTGGCCAAAATATGCTAACCATGAATACAACTCTTAAGAGTCTAAAAGTTTCTCCACCCTTATTTTGATAAATTAGAGGAAGATTGCTATAACGCTTTGTTAAGCTAAAACAACAATCTGCAATCTTACCTGTCTTGCCAATAATGGAAAAGCAGAAAACTGAAGAAGGAATAAATATCAACCCA